>NW_017731720.1:1076996-1126162 GCF_001890085.2 Hipposideros armiger
GGAATACATTTCAAAACTATTTGAATCACATTTTTACTGTTGGGAAGGTTATGCATAAAGAATTAATAGTTTTTAAAGGACATGTATTTTTAAAGACCATTCCCCCCCCAAAAAAAAAGAAACTAATGAACAAATGATGTAAATTTCCCCTATCCCACCAGAACCAAACTAACGAAATTTTCTTGATAATAAATTAAAGCACTTGAACTTAAATTCTTGAGAATTTCACATGCATTCATTGCTCATCTTGCACTTGCATATAGTGGTTGCTATGGGTGACCTAGAAATGAAACCAATCATGGCACTGTAATTTAAAACTAAAACAGCTGGCAAAAAATCTTTCCTCTCGGAGCATGTTGTCGTAGAAGTAAATGAAAAGGTCGGGAGACTTTTCATTTGCTTCTGTGATAACGGGGACGACTTGAACTAAGGAACATATTAATGTTTCCTCTGCAGCTTTCTATTATGTGTCAGGAGCCCCATTCCAGGATATCACATTTGAGGTGATAGAAAAAGACAGATGATAGAATGAAATGGTTGGTCCTAACACAAAATAATCAGGCATCTTTATATTTCCACTTTACATTATAACAGGAAACCTGATTAGATTCTGTGGTTTTACCTAAAAATAAACCTGGCTCAGGAGGAAGTTTTCATCTGTATGCACCAATTCTTATTTTAAAAGAATCTCTTTTAAAGGCACAGGCACATCCTCACAGGATGTGTTTTATGCTTTTGATATTAAAAGCCAACAAGCTCCCAAAGAGAGTTCCCATATATCATCACATATGTTTAAAATATTAGAGTAACAGAATTTTTCTTAAACAAAATATCCATTTGAGATTTTTTGAATGTTTATCTATTGCAAAAACAAAACAAAACAAAACAATAAAAGCAAAAAAACCCAAAAAACAACAAACAAAAAAACCAAGTATGGAAAACTACAATTTTACTATTAAAAAAATAAATGTAACAAAACTTTATATTTGAAATTAGAATGCTGATTCTACTGAACAGACTCTTTTCATAGAGTATGAAAAAGAACCTAACAATTTATATAAGAGCTATAAGGTATTTTTACACTGTATTTGTCAGTTGCATCTCAATCAATGGTTTTAGCTAGCTAAAAAGAAATAATCAGTAAAATAATGTTTTAATTTAAAAATTACCACAAAGACATCTGCAGAAACAAGATTGATATCCTGAATATTGGATAAATTTCAAGTACAATAAGACACATAAAAAACTAAACCATAAATAAATGTATTAGACAAAAATATAAGCGAATTTCTATATTTTCCCTGAAAATCATGGAATGGGAAGACTCTCTAATTATGACTAAAAATTCAGAAGTCATAAAAGTAAAGATTAACAAATTCAACTATGTAAAACAATAACATATCTGCATATCAAAATACTACAACAAAAGTCAGAGAACAAATGACAAGCTCTGAAAACATTTAAATTCACATTACAAAGAAATAATCTCTCTAATATATAAAATTCTTCTAGAAATTTATAAGAAAATATAAATAATTATGAAGTGAAATTTGATATTATATCAAATATAAAATGTAAAAAACATAAACAGGCAATTCAAAGAAAAGACAAAAAAATGACAAGATATACTCACCCTGTCACAATAAGAGAAATGCAAATTAAAATGATACCAAGATTCCATTTACTTCCCCATCAAGTTGTCAAAGGTTTTGAAGTTTGATATCACATGCTATTAGTAAGGAAATTAGATAGCCTCTACGTATGTACCCTTATGTTCATTGCAGCATTATTCACCACCAAGATATGGAAACAACCTAAGTGTTCTTTGATAGATGATTGGATAAAGAAGATGTGATATATATACACAAAGGACTACTACTCTGCTGTAAGAACAGATGAAATACTGTCATTTGAGACAACATGGATGGATCTTGAGATTTTCATGCTGAGCAAAATAAGTCAGACTGAAAAACTTGAGAATCATATGATTTCACTCATATATTGGGATAAAAAACTGAAAGCAGCAAACAAACAAGACAAACAAACAAAACTCATAGACACAGACAACAGTTTAGGGGTTACCAGAGGGTAAGAAGGGAAGAAAGAAGGTAGAAGAGGGTCCAATATATGGTGTGGGAAGAAAATGTGGCTTTGGGTGGTGAACACACAATGCAATATATGGATGATGTATTATAGAATTGTACACTTGAAACCTTTATAATTTTATTAACCAATATCATCCCAATAAATTTAATAATTTTTAAAAACCCAGGTAGTCTCAGTCTGTTGGTGGTGCTGTAAATGACAACTACTTAGAGCAGGGGTTGTGAACTGGGCACTTTAGCTTTCTCAGGGCAACAGTTGGCAATATCTACAGACATTTTTGGTTATCACAAATGGAGTGTGGGAGGTGCTACTAGTATCTAGTGGGCAGAGGCCAGGGATGCTGCTCAACCTCTTACAATGCACAGGACATTTTTGTGCAACAAAGAATTATCTGGCTCAAAAGTGTTGAGGTCCATAGTGTTGGTATTGAGAAACCTTGCCCTAGATTGCAATTTTATAATATTGCTTCAATATTATATAGTATAGCCTTCATATTTAGAAATGTATCCTCCATTTGCAAACAAATGCCATCAAAGAATAAACACAGGGTTATTCAATAAAGCATGGCATGATATAGCAAAAAAAGTAAACAACCATAACTTCATCTATAAAGACTGGTTAAATTATGATGTGTACATACATAAGTGACTGTAAATGAGTGGAGATGCTTTCTATGTTTCTTTTTCATTAAAGAACTATCTCCCAGATGTATTACTAAGCAAAAAATGGACAGTGCTGATCAGTGGTTTCTAGTATGCTAACCTGGGTATTGAAATAAGGGGGAAGAAGTATCTATATTCATATTATTTATGTATTTATGGCATAAGGAAGCTCTGGAAAGATTCAGAGCAATGAAAGCAGGATGTTTGAATTCAGTTCTACCAAATGTTTAGAACTGAAAACCAATGTAAGCTTTATTATTATTATTATTATTATTATTATTATTATTATTATTATTAAAGTTTATTGGGGTGACATTTGTTCGTAAAGCTTTTTATGAATGAGAGCAATGATAAATCACTTGCTAAAAAGTATTCCTTATGGGCAAAATATGGGAAAGGCAAATATTTCTAAGGAATTCTTAATAAGTGGAACAAAAAAGGTAAAGAGGAATAAATAATAACTGAAGAAAAATAGCCGATGTTTGACTATGTTGTCAACCTAAGCAAACCAAAGTTAGGGTTTTGTTTTTGTTTTCATTTGTGTTGTACACATACTGTTGCAGTGCCCAGTGGCTGTTCCATGCATCTTCACTAGGGAACTGATTTTGTTGGGACAGATAAGAAGGGAAACCCAAAACACTGCCCTGAGTGATTGTAAGGCATCCAAATAAAGCAGGGGGGTGGGGGAAGGGAGGCAACGAGTAATTCTAGAGAATAAGAATGAGATATTTAATCACTGGATCTGGGCAAATTGACAATTGAAGTACAGACAAATCTTGTAATAGTAATTATTTTTAACTTTAGCCACAATCAGTGAGAAAATAATAGAGAGTGATTTTCTTCACATTTCCGACTTCCAAGATACACTGCTGTGTGGTGTTTCTTCCAAGCTTTAATAAGAAATATGATGATAAATGGCCCCTGCTAATGTTTTTAAAGCAGTCAAGATTAAAAGATAGAGCTCTTGTTAATAATTGTATATTATATGGAAGCAACCCGAACATGCAGAGAATGACAAAGGAGTTACTATTAGTTTTGAAAGATACAGTATAAGCTGCATTTAATGTTTTGAACTTTGTATTTTTTTCCCAGAAACGTAAAAGTTAATGCCCTCTCTCATAACCTCCCCCCCAACCCCTCCAAATAAACTGTCATGTACTTATATTTTCAGGTACCTATTGCATCAAAAGATTCACTACTTTTTTTTGAATTTGCTTATGGAGACAACATGTACTGTATTTCCCCATGTATAAGACGCACTCTTTTTCAAAAAATTTGGGGTCTAAAAGCTGGGTGCATCTTATACAGTGGTTGTAGATTTTTTTACTTGCATTTCCTGAAAGTGATGAGTTGTATGAATTTTATGATTAATAAAACTTGAGTTCAATAACTTTATGTAATACTTTTTTTTTAAGGTGCGTCTTATGCATGGGGAAATACGGTATTAATTGTAGTAATTCAAACTTTGAAGCAGCAAAATTAAAATAATGACACTTGATAATTGTCCTACTGCTAAGTGATAGTGTGATAAAAATATCTTATTTCATCACAGGCTCCGTTGATGTCTAGCAATTATTTTGATTGAAAGTAATGTCATCTTGGTACACATGATCTCATGTCAAGATGAAATATAAATTTACTGGGTATATTTTTTAAAGGAAAGAGGTTTTGGGGATTTTCTTTTTCCCTAAAAGAGCATGTGAATTATTGATTCTTTAAAAATATGAACAACATCCTCTTAAATACACTCATCTGTGACTATGATCTACTGTAGTCTTTGTTTGATAACTAAGTGCAATTTAAGCCTGAAACAAAACATTGCATTTCTTTAGTCTTACCTGTAAGTGACCCTGCCTGGATGCAGTGAGGCTGGATTCTGCTGACACCCTGATCACAGGGGTGTGTTTGAAACCAGAGAGAAAATGGTATCTTCAAAGTGGACAGCTCACAGCAGCACAGGGGAGCAAGCAACTCCAGGCAACAAACCCCCATTAGGTCTTTTATTGGGTTGTCAAAAAAGTCATGATGCATTTTTGTAACGAAAAACGTAGAAAAAATACGTCATGACTTTTCCGACAACCCAATACAAATTACAATAATGGCTACTTCTGAATGACCGTATTACTAGAAACGGGAAAGCAACCATGTTCAAATATTTAGCAGGCCAGAAGGATTTTCTTTTCTGCAGGAATTACACAACAATTCATTAGTGGGTTAAATGTGTTATTATTATTATTTTTTTATTTTTTATTTTTTTGGTGTATTTACTGATAGCAAAGCTATGCTACAGCCAGGATCTTCTGCAGTGGAAGGCTTCTTCTGTGCTCAGGCATGCTGCCTGAGCTAGGCGTGTCTTTTTAAACATTGGTAGACAGCTTCGGTTCCCTCTGTGAAGTCTATAGACTAATGCTAAGGAGCTGACATTTAACTAACAAATTTTCACGGAGATGAATGATTTGAGTCAAGTGGCATAAAATGACTTCAAAGTGTTCAGAAATTGAATCCAAGAATCAAACTATGCTGAGCAGCCTTCTGGGCCTGCTTTATATCCATGTCAAAAGTTCAACTTTTCTTTAACTGGAGGACTTGTGATGAATGTTCTGCATGAGAATTCCCATAGTCTTAATTATTCTATCAAGTCTAATTACAAATTGGAGTTTTCAAGGACCAGAAAGCTCTCACATTATTAGGTGAACAACTAAATATATGAACTCTATGCATTCTAGACACCATACTGTACAGAACCCTGAATCGGGTGCTCGTAATGCCTGGGTCTCCTGGTGAGAGTAAAATTACAAAGTCCAGGAATTAATGAGCACTATCTCTGCTATTTTGTTTTGGGCCCATTGACTTTTTAAACTGAATTGCTGTTTGAGGTAATTGTAGATTCACATGAACTTAGGAATTAATACAGAGAGATCCTGTATATCCTTCACCCAGCTCTCCCCAATGGTACAACCTTGCATAACTGTAATACAAGAGATTGACATTGATCCAAGGCCTTGACCTTAGTCAGATATACACTCGTTTATGTAATCAGCTCCACAGTCAAGATAAAGAACAGTTCCATCGTCATAAGGATCTCCTGTGCGGCCCCTTTATAACTACTCCTACCTCCTTCTAACTGCTCTCATCCCAAACGCTAACCATCCCAAACCACTAATCTGTTCTTCATCTGTATAATTTTTTCCATTTCAGAAATGTTATATAAACAGAATCATACAGTATGTAACTTTTTGAGATGAGCTTTTCTTTGCATAATTTTCTGAAGATTCAAGTTGTTGCAAGTAGCAATGGTTCATTCGCTTTTATTGCTGAATAGTATTCCATAATAGGGATGAACCAGTTTGTTTAAGAATTTACTCAATGAAGGACATTTGGTTGTTTCTAGTTTTAGGGTATTACAAATAAAGTTTTAGTGAACATTCATATACAGGTTGTGGCATGAACATAGGTTTCATTTGTCGGAGATAAATGTCCAAGTGTATAATTGCTGAGTGATATGGTAATTACACATTCAGTTTTATAAGAATTTGGCAAACTATTTTCCAGAGTGGTTTTATCATTTTCTATTCCTGTTACTAATGTACGAGTGATCCAGTTTCTCTATATTATCTCCAGTTTGGTGTTGTCACTTATTTATTTTATTTTTATCCTGATAGGTATGCAGTGATATCTCATTAAAGTTTACATTTGCATTTTCCTAAAAGCTAATGATATCAAACATCTATTCATGTGCCTATTTGCTGCTGGTATATATTCTTGTGTGGAATTTCTGTTCATTATCTTTCCTCCCGTTTTCTAGTTGGATCATCTACATATGTTTTTTTTTTCCATTGTTGAGTTTTAGAATTGTAGATACTAGTCCTTTCTCAGATATGTGGTTTGCAAATATTTTTGCCCAAAATTTGTAGCTTGTCATTCATTCTCCGAGCAAAGAAAATGTTTCCATTTTATTTCACAGGGCAAAACTTTTTAATTTGGATGCGGTCCAATGTATCAATTTATGAATTAGGCTTTGGTATCAAGTCTAAAAATGTTCTGCCTAGACCCAGATAATGATTTTATCTCTCTTTTTTCTGTCTAAAAGTTCTATAGTTTTACATTGAAGTCCATGAGACTTTTGAGTTAATTTTTTTCATAAGATGTAAGGTTTAGGACAAAATTTACTTTTATGGCTATGGCTATCCAATTGATTGGGCACACTTATTGTAAGGGCTTATAGTTCCTCATCAGAAAATCAGTTGGGAGCCGGCCGAGTGGCTCAGTTGGTTAAGAGCTTACTCAAGAGTGCGTGCTCAGAGCAACAGTGGTTCGATTCCCGGCCTGAGCTGAGTTGCCGCTGAGCTGCCAATAGGTGTCAGGATGGCTCAGCTAAAAAAAAAAAAATCAGTTGGGCATATTTATTTGGGTTTATTTCTGGGTTCTTTATACTATTCCATTAATCGATGCGTTTACCTCTCCACCAATGTTACAGTATCTTGATAACTATCTATAGGAAAACGTAATAAGGGGTAGGCTGACTCCCCCCACTTTATTCTCCTTTTTCAAGATTGTTTTAGCTATTCCGAAACCTGTGTTTCTTCACATAAATTTTAAAATAAGCTTTTCTATGTCTACCAAAATATCTGAAAAAGAGTTGATAAAAACTTGAAGTAAAAAATCTCAATGAGTAAAACTAAATGTTTTCAGCTAATTTTACAAATCATGTTAGAGTGTAGATGGTATTTTAGTCTGCTCAGACCACCACACTAAATACCAGAGACTGGGTGGCTTAAACCAGTGAAATTTATTTCCTCACAATTCTGGAGACTGAAGGACAAGATCAAGGGGGGCAGCAGGGTTCATGTCTCGTGAGATTTCTGGGAACCCTTGGGTTGCAGATGGCTGTCTTCTCACTGTGTTCCCGCATGGCCTTCCTTCCATTGTAGATGGAGAAAGAAAGCAAACTCTCTGGTGTCTGCCTTTATAAGGACACTCACTAATCCTATGGGACCAGAGCCCACCCTTAGGACCTCTTTTTATCTTAATTACTTTCTTAGTGGCCCTATCTCCAAATATAGTCAGCCTGGGGGTTAGGGCTTTAACACATGAGTTTTGGGGGGACACAAACATTCAGCCTGTAACAGATGGAATAGCCAAATATGACCAGAGCAGGTGTAATAATTACTATCACTTTCATAAAATGTGCTAGGGATTCTCCCAAGTGCTTTTGAAATAACAACTCCCCTAAGCCTCTTGATTTCTTTAGGAGGTAGGGGTAACATTATTATCCACGTTTATAAATAGGGGAACTGAGGCCTGAGAAGTGTAAGTTACTTGCATCAGGTCACTCGGATTACAGGAGTTGTAAGCTTTTAAACACTATATCAGTACCTCTGTGTACTGGGAAGAGGAAGAGAGAAAATGTGGTTGCTATTTTTATTTCAAATCATGTCTAAAACAGCAACAATTACTTGAAATACAAATTGCAAAATAGGATATATGGTGGAAGAACTGTAATCCCCCCCACACACACACACACCAATCTGGCTTTTAGTATCATTAGTAAGGACACAAAATGAGGACAGAAACCAGAGGCTCCCTGGGAGGCAGTTCCTTTAGGAGATCAACAAAGCAGGCTCATTTTTCTTTTGTGAGGCCCAGAATAAACCAATAAGAATTAAACACAACCAACTGAGTTGAACAAGAAATGAAAGCATGCCAAGGGCAACAAATAGATTTTTAATTTTTGTGTGTACAGCTATCCTCTCCTTAGTGTCTCGGTGTGATGAATGAGGAAAGCAACAGACCCTCTAAATTACAAACTCTGGATAAATTATGAGCAGAGTAACAATGCATAAACCACAACATTCTTCTTCAGCAACAACTGCTTTGGTTTTATCCTAGGGGCCTTCTGCTCAGAGACTGAAGCTGGGCTCTTTGGAGGCTCCTCTATGCATTGTAAACCAGCCCACACATCCTGGTGAGGAATTGAGTTTAGAAGTTACTTCAATGTGTTGATATTTTGCGACCTTCCCTTCTTCAGCTCTTGCACTGAACTTCGGAGCAGAAGGAATTACGAATCGACTGAAAGCTTCCTGTAAACTCTCAAAATAGTGGTTTCCCATTTAAAAGCCCCTATGTGTTTGAATCAATTTAATAAATAAAGATAAATAAATAAAATGTATATCAGTGCACACAACAAGTGTATGTCGGTGAGCAGCTTTTATCACATGGGAAGGGAGAAAGATAAAATGTTACTCCTTATTTAAAAATATTCTGTGTTTACTACGTAGTGAAAATAATTCAAAGAACAAACTCTAGGTAAGTGGAGAAAAGGAGGAGGGAAGCGAATGGAGATCAGGGCACAGTAACGCGGCTCCGCCACATGGAAAGATGGCTGGAAGTGGGTGGGTCGTGCTTTGGTGGCAGACACCCGTCCTGCCCATACAGTTCAGGTGTCAACTCTGGGGAGCTATCAGATCAGTTTAGCTTGAAGTAGTGTTCTACTCTACTCCTCGAAAATTCCAGCTTTATTTCTCACAGAGAACAGTGAAGCTGTCTCGTAAAAGTGCACCTCTTTGCCCTTTCACGAAATAAGCAAAAAGATAAATGTCACCAGCTCGCCTTTGCTTAACATTTTCCTGTGTAATTGGGTGCCCCTCATAGAGCTTCTAAGTCCCTGTCCTGTGCCCCTAAATTATACTGATTCTTAAAGTCTTGCAAGTGAACAGACTTCTTCCTCTGACCTTTTCTGCTGCTGTTGTAAACCCATCAGCATTAAGGTCTGTCCGAACACACAATGAAACGTTGGTTTGCCAATAGTCACAATGCACGATCAACATCTTTCCTTTTGTACATTAAAAAAAAAACCCAAAACTCATAGATAATAGGTTTTGCAAATCTTCTTTGATGGTAGTTGAGGAGGAATTTAAGCTCAGAAATTAAGCCATAGAGGATTATAGAGTAGACAAATGTTTTTCAGTTCTTTCTTCTAGGTTAAGCAAGTTATGGGATTGATACACTGAGTAGAATTTCAGTGAACCCTAATACTTACTTCAAGGTTGGCAAACAATGCCCCCTGGACCAAATCTGGCCAGTGCATGACCCAGGAGCTGAGAATCTTTTTAAAAACCAAAAGAAGAAGAGTATTTTGTCACACATAAAAGGTATAGAAACTTCAAACATCAGTATCCACAAATAAAGTCTTATTGGCACACAATCATGCTCATTCATTTACATGTGTCAAGGGTTGCTTTCACACTACTAGTCACAGCAGAGTTAGTAGCTGGAACAGAAACCATATGACAAAGCCTAAAATAATTACTATCTGGCACTTTACAGGAAAAGTTTGTAACCCTGGATTTATTTTACAACATCCAATTTACCCCAGGGCTACTTGAAACTTACTCCAAAATTGTTTATTCCTCTTTTTCCCTGCTTCAAATAAGCAATTTCTCTGAACTGTTCAACAACTGATTGGACAATTTGCACAAAATTCCAAGGTTAGACAACATTCAGGAGTAGGTTCCATTTTTCTGTGGCTCGCTGGAGCCTTTTAGCTCTTCCAACAGGTGCTCCCCCCACCCCCACCCCGCCACGTGCGTGCAGTTATAGAGACTGATCCTTTCCCACCTGTCTGGTGGACCCTGCTCACTTTCACACATTTGCCACTTACTATTAATTGTTTTTCTCTAAGCACTGATGCATTTCCAACTTATACTTAACATGTATGGCAGATATATTGACTGTCATCATCAAAGGTTAAAAAGAATGAACACAATACTTTTATAGTTAGTCAGGAATGTGAACTCCTCACTTCTTCTGTCCTACAGTTTTTCTTACTTCTTATTAAAGAAAAGCCTCTGGAGTTTGCTTCCACATCTCTCTGAAGCTTCCCCTGGCCCCTCCCCATCCACTTTTGTGCACCTTACCAGGCAGGAGTCATTGTTCTGGTGGGTGAGTTTAGGGAACTTGAACGTGCCTGGCTCAGCCTGTCCAGAGCAGCCCGGTTCTTGTCTACTCTCCCATTGTGTAATTCACTTGGGTGGTATCTTTCCTTCTTGTAAAGAATACATAGAGTTGTCTAGGGGTGAAGGATTCAGGAATTTGGTTTAACCGTGACATCTCAGACACATTCTCCCATCACATTTATGCTTAGTAAAACAATACTTTGATCCCCGTCAGTCCATCTTAGGTAGCTTATTTTCAGATTGATTCAGCCTCGAGAAGGGAAAAGAGGAGTATTAATTATCGGTTTCCCAACCTCCAACAAAACATAAGGGGATACTTGACTTATCATCTTATATTTTTACACTCAGAAATCCACACTCAAATATTACTTTCTACAGGAATTCTGAATTCAATGAGAAAACTTAAGAGTGTCTAATGCACTGAGGATCCCCTCATTCAATTTCCTCTGTATCAGAAAAGGATTAACCCTCAAGAAAAGTAAATTCAACTAATACTCATGAGGATTCATTAGATTGAGCCACCGTGTTAGGGGATGCAGTAAATTAAAAGCAAAATAAAACATTAAGTCATACGGTACTTGCAATCAAATTGGAAAAGAGGGTGGATAAAGTTGAAGTTATTGTGTGAGACAGAATACTAATTTTCACAGGAAAGAATACAACAGCATTCTACAGAGTTTCAGAGGAAAGGGAGACCACATAGGATTAACTGAATCAGGAAGGGTTTTACAAGTGGCCTGCTCAGATATGTAGACTGAAAGGTTTTGATGGAATGAGAAAGCAGGGTAGAGGGTTTTGAAAATGAGCTGTGTTATTGAAAGAGCACATGTGAAAATATCTGTTCATATCAATTCTTTTCTGTTTGACAATCACAAATATTTTAGCTGTGAGGTATAGTCTTTCTGATGGAGTAAAACCCTGCTTCTTTACGGTACCCTACACCCCTGTGCATCTGTCTGTGCTGTGAAAAGTGATGTAGGCTGATTTCCCTATTCCATCTGTCCATCAGGATTGCCAAGGTTGGTGTTGGTTAATTAAGTGACCGTGGTAGTATCTGTCCCAATGATAGGACGTGACCATGGTCATGGAAAAGAGATTACATTTGTGGGGGGAAAAATGGAGCTCCCAAACAGGATAATTAAAGGGAGCTATTGATACAGTAGTCTATCAAGTTCGGCACATTGAGTAGTGGGCTTGGCTGTATTAAAGTAGAGATTAGACTGAAATAAATGATGCTTAAAGCCTCCCCACAGTCATTTTGAGATGCAACTGAAAGCCAGGGTTTGCTCCGCTGTGGGCTGGGGAAGATGTTTTGTGTTAAGTTGCACTTTTCCGTATCACCAAGAGGGTCAACTCTATTTTCTAAAGTGAGAGGCAGCTCAGTTAATCTTCTCTACAATGCGCTTTGGGAGAGGCGAACCACTTTTTTTTTCACATGCATTTTGATACCACCTAACTGACAATGCCTCCATATTCCTTTGGGGCGCCTACTGTTCAGAGGAACCATCCACTAAAAGCAATCATCAGGTATTAAGGTTGAATTAAAACTGCAGGTAAAAACGGGGACGCTGGCATATTCCTGTCTGTGGGCTTGACAGGAAATTTATTTTGCTGTAGCTGAAAAGTAATTAACCTCTACAGCGAGAGAATTCTATTACTAGTAGCTATTCTGCCATGCAAAGTGCACTACATGGAAATGTTACAGGCTATCGAGCAGAAACGGCAGATCTGTCTGTGTTTTAAACTGCATTTCCATTACCCTCTTCTGTTCTCTGTGTCTCTCCTTCCTCACTACCTTCTCTCTTGTTTTCACTGAACTTGGAAATGGAGACATATGGAACTCGAATAAAGGTTCAAAGCACAAGAATGCTTCTAAGTATTTTGTAAGACCGATTTTTTTCTGGTATTTGGAATTTTTGAAAACAAATATTGTTCTTTGGTGTGGTGGAAAATGCAGCGCTATGTAAAAATACTCCACTGTGAATAATTTTACTACGGATGTGTCCAAGAATGTCATAATTGACTGACTTCTACTCCTTTTCTCGTCTTCAGTGTCATTTATACATGCATGTGCACAAAGGTAGGTTTGTGGATAAATACTGCCTGGGACCTACACATAGGCTTTTCTCCTAGAACACTTGTTTTGAAAATGCAAATCTGTTCCAAAACTGTTGATATATTAGGGAACACTTTGAGCGTAACATAAATTTCATAGTTGCTTATCCTGATTTTTTTCAGCAAGAAATGCTAAGTGAAGGCAGAAAACGGCACCCAGCTGAATGGAGCCACATAGAAATACACGACATGCACACACCTCGACTATCCACCAGCCCCCTCAGCTCATTACAAACGCTGCCAGCTACACCCACCCACATCTGGTGTAAAAAACCCTGATTTCAAGTAAGCCTCCTACTCCACACTAACCCACAAGCTGCAACCTCGCTGTCATTTTCAAGATAAAGTGTCATATTTATTGTAGTATTCATGTACTTCTTAATCATTTAACTGTGCCAGTGTTGTTGTTGTTTTTATTAGACTACTCCTTGTGTTTTCATTTGTCACTGATGAAGATTTTTGAGTGTTGTCCTCCTAACCTCATTTTCTCATAAACCCTAAGGATTTTTCAAATTCATAATTTGCATAGCACAGTTTTAGGAACAAAACTGTTTTGCATGACAGCAAAACTGGCTGCACTTCTCTTTTCTTTTATTGTTATCATTAATGTATGTGATTCTTGCTTCATCAATAATGAATGTTTCTTTTTTTGCTGTGCATTTTTTTACAGAGGTATAGCCAGCTGTATAGTAACCAGTTATACTTTAAGGTATTACACCAGAATAAGGGGAGATCTCTTCTACCAGAAGGCAATTGCTAAAGTAAAGAAAGTAAAACAAACGGTTTTAGGAGGTATTACTGATTTTCTGAAATTAGTCATAAGAGGTAGTTATCATTCAGAGAAGCCTTACTTGGCAGATTGCTGTACCCCTTTGCATGGATTTCCATGCCAACATGGACAGCACAGAGTTGTCCCCTATGTTTGACCAATGAGGACACCAACGCTTTGTCAACCCACTTAGCTTTTCCAGCGTTCCTGAAGCCAACGTGAAAACTGGAGCTCTGCCACCTCCAATGCCTTTCTCATTGGTTTCAAGCATGTCCAAGGTTATTAGTATTTACACTGAGAAAGTATTGGGTGCGATGCTCTCAGAACTGAAGATATTTAGGCTCGGGGGATCTGCCTGTGCAGGCAATCATAGGCCCCGGTCAGAGCTAAAATGTAGAGCCCAGGTTAGCTCAAATCAAAGCACATGTCTCCAGGGCTTCTGTGTGAGGGTAAGAGGAGGATTAATTCCCAAGAAGCTGTTTGGTCTCACAGCTGTTACATATAACTCAGCCAGTGCGGCTTTCTTCCATTTTTTAAGCAAAATAACAAGCATGGTTATGAACTCCCTGAAATAAAGAATAGATTGAGGAGCAACTGCATCGCTTTCCTATATTTCCAGAAATAAACTAGGGAAAAAAAATCAATTCCAAAATATCAGGTCTTTTTCCTTAGAACAGCATCTAAATGTGGGGTATTTTATGGTAATTACTATTCATAGCCTACTATTCTGGGAATTGAACTTTACAAACACAAAAGCCAACTTGTAAATTTTTCCTGACAGAGAACAACACTGAGCTTCAGAAAGGAGAAAGTGTTGTACATTCTCTCTGGGATCTGTCACTGTTCATGATCATTAAAGAAGGCAGATGGGAAAAACAAATTTCTGTTATTTGAACATTACAGGGAAGCGGAGATGGAAAACAAAATCGCCCCTCTTCTTTTTGGTCTTGAAATAGCTAACTGGGCTGTCTGCCTTCACTCTAGGAAAATGTCATGAACTGGTGGCTGCAGTGGTGGTTCAGTCTATTTTAGATGCCAAAAAAGCAAAGCCTTCACTGAAAATTACAGGGGGATGTAAATTTTAAGAATTCTTGACTAATGGTTCCCTTCCTTTCCTCCGTTGCCTGACAGCCCTGTGGTGTGAGTGACAACTATGCATTAACAGCATGCCACCCTCCTCAGAAAGAAGTGGCTGAGGACATGTTTCAGATATGAAGTGGCTTTGGCTTTAATGCTGGGATATAGGGGATTGGGGGCTTCCTTCTCTCTCTCTCTCTCTCTCTCTCTCTCCTTCCCTCCCTCCTCTTCCTCCATCTCTCCCTTTCTTCTGTCTTCCTTTCTTCCTTTCTTTCTTATAAATCAACATTTTTAAAGTGACAGGAGGGCCGGCCGAGTGGCGCGATGGTTAAGAACTCGCTTGGGATGCCAGAGGGCCCCGGTTCGGATCCCACATATGAGGGCCAGTGACACTGCCCTCCACAGCTAAGATGCTGAACAACAGCTCAACCTGGAGCTGGGCTGCCCTGAGTCGCCAGCGACGGCGTGGGCTGCAGTCCCTGTGGCAGTGGATTGCCATGGGCTACCGTGTGTGGCCAGCAGCCAGCGTGAGCGGCCAGCAGCCGCAGTGAGCGGCCGTCCAGAAGCCGGCGACTGATCTGCCTCGCCAGAGAAGAGTACAATGATGGTGCCAACTTGGGCCAGTGAAGCAACACCCTCCACAACTAGATTGAAGAACAAAACGACAGCAACTTGTCTGTTCCCCTTCCCCCAATTCCCCAGCACTGTTCCCATCCCCCCAATTCCCCAATTAAAAAAAAATCTTTAAAGTGACAGGAAACTCTAGGATTCCAAATTACTGTTATTAATAAAAAGTATTAAAATGCTTTTATAAGCGGGATTTTGAATTTATATTTGGGAAAAATTTCCACTTCTCTTTAAAAAAGTTTTTGAGGAGAAATAATAGAAGCTTATGATCAATGAATGTGGAACACCTATTCAGAAGCCTTTTAGTCTCCATTTACCAATCCTCTGCACTGATAGAGGAGGGGAGGGGAGGGGAGGAGAGAGAGAGAGAGAGAGAGAGAGAGAGAGAGAGAGAGAGAGAGAGAGAGAAATTGATCAATACATTGGATCATATTGATCAATTTAATGATTTAATGGTCTCTGATTCAACACTCAATTTTCTCCACCACCCAGTTTGTGACCTGTAAATTCTTTATCAAGAATTTATCTCAAGGGTATATGGAGCAAGTTGGATTCAAGAACTCTTATCCAATTAAAAATTTGTACCTATTGGATGAACCAATAACAAAGTATTTGCTATAAATGGATCCTCAGCAAAACAATTTTTTGAAAGCTTGACTTTAAATGTTTTCAGTCCTGAAAAATTGAGACTGACTTCAACTATAGTATCCTGGAGGATTAATATGGATATACTCCATTTTACACTGCGTAATTTTGCAGAGATTAGCAATGGCAAGGGAAGGACAGAGATTCCATTCTTTCTGGATCTCTGAACCCAAAAGCTTTGGTTTTACTTTTGAATAAGTAAGAGAATCACTTTTTATTTTCTTCCAAAGGTTGTTTGTGGTAGCTCTCCCCAGTGAATGAATTTCAGAAATAGGAAAATTTAAGAGTATTTTAATTGCTTAAACTTGCAGATAGAACATAAATTATCCCTGACAAGTGACAAAGAGTAAGAATGGGAACATATGGCATTTCAACTTTAAATCAGGACCAACAGAAGGGCGTTGGAAAGGACTATGGAAACTAATTCTCTTTCAGATGAACTCGTGACCACTAGCTTAGGTCTGGATGAAAATTAGAATGAGAGCAGCATATGTAGGTTATGTTCACAAGTGCTATGGAAAATGCCTCTAGACAAAATATTAAAATGAAAACATACTAATTTTCAGGAGGACATTATACACAGGACTAGATAAAAATCAAGAAGCAGGTTTGTTTTCAACCAAGTTATGTGTCAGGAGAAATAGGTGGGGACAAATTAATATACAGAAAGACATCTAAGGCATCACTTTTTTAAGAGACTCAGCATGAGTCTTCCCTTCATTTCCCTCCCATACCTTTCCTGGACTAAACCAAGAATAGCAAGGGAGTGTTTTGTGAAAAATATGTCAGGAGAAAGAAGAAAGATGGGTATTCACATTAAAACATCTGTTCTGCAAAGCCACTTGAAAAATAACTGAGTATTAACGTGAACGAAATGTGCTCAGCATGAAGCTACCACAAGCAATGTGGTAGCAGGGAGGCGGGAACAGTGACAGAAGGAATTTACACCCCACTGGGAGCTAACTTCTCAGTGTCCAAATCCGAGTCACCCCCTCAGCTAATGCGAGGGGAAGTGGCGGCAGGCAGGCAGTATCCAGGCAAATTGCCCGTGAAGTGGCACAAGTTGCAATTGAATCAAGATCTAGAGATGCAAAAGCTGTATTAAAACACATGAGATTACAAATAAAATTACAGGTTTTTTTTCTTAAAATGCCATATTTATTTATAATACTGAAACAGATTTTTAAAACATGGTTCACCTTTTAAAGATAGGGGTAGATGTTTCTGAATTGTGAATATGCAATCATGAACATGCAATTTTAAATTGTGAATTTGTATTAGATGTCCCTTTTCTTTCAATTTCATGTATTTCAGAGACAATTTTGAAAAATTGGAGAGTACAATTAAATGCTTTAGATGTCCTAAGGTTTTTTTTTTTAAAGTGCTTGATTTTTATATCTGGGACAATATCACCAAATTTGCTACTATTTCCAAAAGAGATATAGTCAGAAAGCACCTTCACAACCTCTTTTAATTTAAGACAGTTTTAAAATACTTTTCACATGTTTAATTTGTTTGAGCTTTCAAGGAAATAGTGAAAGGAGAGAAAAACTTAGTTGCTGTGATAAAGTTTTCTAAAACTAAAAAAAGAACAAAAAAACCCCCAAAACAATCTGTCTAAAATTGACATGTCCGGTACTGTTATCTGGGCCACTCTCTCTCCCCCTCAAAATGACGGGGAGAATTGTTTCCCCTTAAAGCCACACATTTAGTATTGAAGTTACCAGGAGATTCCATGCTAACTTATGTTCAGATTAATCTTTCCTTAATGCACTTTTATTGATTGCATCCAAAGACAACAAAACTAAAATCTACATTAATTTTATTTCAGAAGTAAACTGTCAAAACTCAGTGTCACTGATTTTTATAAGGCAGAAAAATCAGCAAATTAAGAGTATGGATTTCATTTCAATGAAAGAAAGAGAACATTTAAACTGTGAGGCTTTGTAATGGAACTTACTAGAACAAGGACACTGTTATCTTTAAGGAACTTTTCTGGGTGTCTTCAGTGTGCCACTTGTGCAGATTGTACTGGCAGAGCCACCACTGTAGCTTGGCATCCCTAGAAAGCAGAATCTGAAGCAAAGGAGCATGTGTGATCCTGTTACTAGAGAGGCATGAGCAAAGCCGGGAAGGAGGGAGGCCGACTCAGTGATGAAGTACAGAGCTGGCCATCACTGTGGGCAACTGGCTTCTCTGCGCTGTGGAGCCTTCTGAGGAACCTTGGGAAAGATGTCTCCATCTTTCTCCCTGGGAGAGAAAAGGGGATGAACTTACCCTGCAGTTCCCATCGACCACGAGGCATTTCGGGAAATGGTTCCCTCAGAGTCCCTAGTCCGACTTTCACCAGAAAATGTAATGTTGCATGCTGCAACCTAGATGCTGTCAGGTTGCCCCACGTGAGGCTGGGTCATGCCCTTACAGAAATGGTCATTGCAGTGGTGGCTGCACAAAAGACTACAGCATCAAAGTTATGCATAACAGGTGTTCAAAACAGCCAGTTTTGATGCAGGCTTGGTAACAATATGCACACTGTCTTTAAAAATGGATAAAAAGAAAGAAAGACAAAACAGGCAATAAAAGAATGCTGAGAATAAGCAGAGAACACAGGCAGAAAGAATTCTTTTTTTAAAAAAATATAGATTGCAGATAACCAAAAGTTAAAATTCATTAATTCAATTTGAGAGCAAGGGAAATATTTAGATTCTAAGGATCAGTTCATTGTCATCCAACCAACTTTTTTTTTCTTTTAGATTTGTTTTTAATTGGGGAATTGGGGGGATGGGAATGGTGCTGGGGAATTGGAGAAAGGGGAACAGACAAGTTGCTGTCATTTTGTTCTTCAGTCTAGTTGTGGAGGACGTTACTTCACTGGCCCAAGTTGGCACCATCACTGCGCTCTTTCCAGGCGAGGCAGATCAGTCGCCAGCTTCTGGACTGCTGCTCACTGTGGCTGCTCGCCGCTCACGCTGGCTGCTGGCTACACACCGTAGCCCATGGCAACCCACTGCCACAGGGACTGCAGCCTACGCTGTCACTGGCGACTCAGGGCAGCCCAGCTCCAGGTTGAGCTGTTTTTCAGCATCTTAGCTTAGAGAGTAGTGTCACTGGCCGTCATATGTGGGATCCGAAACGGGACCCTCTGGCGTCCCAAGCCAGTTCTTAACCATCGCGCCACTCGTCCGGCCCCCAACCAACTTTTATTTAGTGCTTAGTACGTGCCAGGTTTCATGCCAGATGCTGGGATATGGTAGATCCACAAGGCAGGACCTACCTGCCCTCCTCATGAATCTACTGGTAAGACATATATTATTAAAGAGTGTATTGACAACTATTATTTAATAAAAGGTGTGGAAATGCTACAAAGGAGAATCAGAGGCACAATGGGAGTATTTTTAAGGGGCGCTTGACCAGTCCTGCAGCCCAGGGGAGAATTCCCTAAATGTTATTTTTATGCAGACTTGAAAGGAGGCAAAAGAAGGTGGTGATTATATTCCACACAGCTAGAGTAGTAGCTGCATCATTCATTGAATACTATCTATTTTACTTCCCCTAAACCTCTTAAACCCACCCCCTGTTTTCCTCTCCCACTGCCACCATCACACTAGTGCTTAGATATTGGGGGTAAGGTGGATATGGGGAGACGAGGCAGAGGGAGTTTCAGGAGAAAGTCCTTAAAGATTGTGGGGGCAACTCACTGGAGAAAACAGCCCAAGTTAACCACACTTAAAAAGGGATTGCACTGGAGGCATCTTTTAGAGGCCCCGTGGGGTATATCTTTCAATGTGAAAATTTTAAAATTGAATTTTAATGGATTCAGAAAAGAGGAAAAAAGTATAGGGAATTATAGCTATCCTTCAGCCAATTTTGTTGTCTGAAGAAGGTTACACTGGTGTATCTTTCCAAAAGACAGACCTGGTCCTGCATGTGTACTCAGATCACATGGGATTAACATTTAACATAAAAACTGGTGGATATAACTAACCTTTATCATGGATTTACTCAGTGATTGGCGTTATTCAGAGTGCCCATTTGTTCTTCCCAGGAACTAATTTATTTCTCACAACAACCTCAGAGCTGCATGATTTCATTACCCCCATGTTACAGATGAAAAAATTGTGGCACTGAAAAATGTAAGAATTTTCCCTTGGTCACTTGCCTAGTCAGTAGCACAGTCAAAAAGAGACCCAGATATTCTGATTCCAGGGCCCACAGACAAGTAAGGACTTAAGAATCCTACCTATTACCATCTTCCTCCTCCCCGCTTCTCATCATTAATTCATTTAAAATTGGAAAATGTGGTGTGCCACAAGATTATGCCATATATATTAATAAATCCAACTCTTCTACATTAGAAAACGTGTTAGATGCAGTACTTGTAATAGGGAAGAGCATGGGTTTTAAAGTCAAATTCTCAAGCTATGCAACTTTCTAACTATCTGTACTTATAACCCAATAATTACTGCTCTCTGAGCCTCTATTTCTACACCTATAAAATGAAAATAGTAGTGTTTATGTTTTAGGTCAATAGTGCTCAGTAAATGTTAATTTTCCTCTCCTTACCCTTCAAAGCTATTTAGGAGTAATTAAGAAGAATTGAATACAGAGAATTTGACTAGGGTGATTAAACATGTTATCATCCTTATATGGGTGGTATTTGACCACTGTCTTGCTAAAAAGGATGATTAATTAAAATTATGCCCTTTAATATATTCAGATGCATCAAAGCCAAAGGAATTGTGTAGTGGTTCTAAAAAGCTCTACAATTAAGAAAAATATATAAAATGATTTGCAATAATTCATCCATTCAGAAAACATTATAAATCAATATGGCAAGCTTGGAATACAAAGAAGAAAAAGACGTCCTTACTTTCAAACAAATATTTAGGGTGAAACAAAAATTGTGGGTATCATTTTTGCTAATTTTTCAGTGTTCTGTAATATGATCTGCTATTTAATATTTTATTTCCTAGGAATATAGTCTCACATAAGTCAACACATTAACTGGTAAAAATCACTTTTACTGAAGTAATAGAAAGTTCTTTTAAATTTTTGTTTCTCAATTACACTTAACATTCAATATTATTTTATATTAGTTTCAGCATAGTGGTCAGACATTTTTTTGATTTATGAAATGATCCCCTGCTTAGTTTAGTAACCCCCTGATACCGTATATATTTATTAAAAAAAGACTGACTCTATTCCCTATACTGTACTTTATATCCCTGTGACGAGTTTGCAACTACCAATTTGTTCTTATATTAATCCCTCCACCTTTCTCACCCATGATCCCAATGCCCTTTCCATCTGTATCTATGAGTCTGTTTCTGTTTTGTTTGTTCATTATTTTGTCCCTTAGATTCCACATATAAGTGCGATTATATGGTATTTGTCTTTCTCTTTGGATTTATTTCTCTTAGCAAAATATCCTCTAGGTATTTTGGGTATTACCTTACCCATTTGTTGCAAATGGTAAGATTTCATTATTTTTTATGGCCACATATTATTCCATTGTATATATGTGCCACTTCTTTTTTGTGTGTATGTATTTTTTTTTAAAGATTTTATTGGGAAATTGGGGGAGGAGACCAGCATTGGGGAAATCGGGGAAGGGGAACAGACAAGTTGCTGTTCTTTTGTTCTTCAGTCTAGTTGTGGAGGACGTCGCTTCACTGGCCCACGTTGGTATTGTGATCATTGCGCTCTTCCCGGGTGAGGCAGATTGGTCGCCAGCCATTGGACGACCGCTCATGGTGGCTCACGGCAGCTCACGCAGGCTACGGGACACTCAGGGTAGCTTACAGCAGCCCCCTGCAGCAGGGGCTGCAGCCTACACCGCTGCAGATGACTCACAGCAGCCCAGCTCCAGGTCGAGCTGTTGTTCACCATCTTAGCTGTAGAGGGCAGTGTCACTGCCCCTCATGTGGGATCTGAACTGGAGCCTGCTTCTCAGAGCTGGCGTCCCAAGCCAACTCTTAGCCAACATGCCACTCGGCCGGCCCCTGTGAGCTTGTATTTTTTATTATTAATTTTTAAAGATTTTTATTCAAATATAGCTAACTTACATTATTATATTAGTTTCAGGTGTACACCATAGTTATTCAACATTTATATACCTAAAGAAGTTATCACCATAAGTCCAGCAACAATCTGACACCGTCCTATGTTAGCACAGTATTATTGACTATATTCCCTATGCTGTATATTATAGCCCTACAACTTATTTGTTTTATACCTGGAAATTTGAACCTCTTATTCCCCTTTACCTTTCCCTCTCTTTTTAAATTATTCAATTACAGTTGACATTTGATATTTTATATTACTTTCAGGTGTATAGTGTAGTGGTTAAACATTTATATAATTTAAGAAGTGATCCCCTGAATAGTCTAGTATCGACCTGGCAATGTATATAGTTATTACCATATTATTGACTACATCCCCATGACTGTTTTGTAACTACCAATTTATATTTCTTAACTTCATCTTATTCACCCTGTTCCCCAAACCCCTCTCAATCTATCACACTGATAAATCTAGTACCCATCTGACACCATACATAGTTATTACCATATAATTGACTATATTCCTATGCTATAGCCTACATCCCCATAACTACTTTGTAACTTCCAATATGTACTTCTTGTTTTTTAAAATATTTTATTGGGGAATCGGGGAAGGAGAACAGACAAGTTGCTGTCCTTTTGTTCTTCAGTCTAGTTGTGGAGGACATCACTTCACTGGCCCATGTTGGTATTATCATTGTGCTCTTCCCAGGTGAGACAGATCAGTCACTGGCCATTGGGTGGCTGCTCACAGTGGCTCTTGGCAGCTCATGCTGGCTGCCAGCCACTCCCACTGGCTGCCAGCCACTCACAGTAGGTTACGACAGCCCACTGCAGCTCCGCTGCAGCCTACGCTATCGCCAGCTGACTCATGGCAGCCCAGCTCCAGGTCGAGCAGTTGTTCACCATCTTAGCTATAGAGGGCACAGTGTCGCTGGCCCTAATGTGGGATCTGAACCGGGACCCTGCTGCTCAGAGCTGGAGTCCCAAGCCAACTCTTAACCAATGCACCACTGGGCCGGCCCCCAATTTGTACTTCTTAATCCCTTGCCTTTTTCACCCACACCCAACCCCCTCCCATCTGGCAGCTATCAAATGTTCTCTGTATTTATGAGTTTGTTTCTGTTTCATTTGTTTATTTATTTTGTTCTTAGATTCCACTTATAAGTGAAATCATATTACATTTGTCTTTGACTTTATTACACTCAGCACAATACTCTCTAAGTTCTTCCATGTTATTACAGATGGCAAGGTTTCATTCTTTTTTTATGGCTGGGTAATATTCCATTGTATATATGTACCATCTCTTCTTTATTTATTCATCCATTCAGGGACACCCAGGTTGCCTTCATTTCTTGGCTGTTGTAAATCATGCTTCAGTGAACTTATGGATGCACATGTCCCCTTGAAGTGGCATTTTGGGTTTCTTTGGATAAATACCCAGAAGTGGGATTACTAGGCCCTTCTTTGTCTCTTATAGCCTTTGTTTTACAGTTTATTTTGTCTGGTATAAGTATTGCTACTCCAGTTCATTTTTTTTTCTTTTGTTTCCATTTTCATGAAATATCTTTTTCCATCCCTTTACTTTCAGTCTCTGTATGTCATTTAATCTGAAGTGAGTCTCTTGTACGCAACATATGTAAGGGTCCTGTTTTCTTGTTTATTCAGCCATCCTATGTCTTTCATTTGGTGCATTAAATCCATTTACATTTAAAATAATTGTTGATAGATACGTAGTTATTTTTTCTTTTCTTTCTTTCTTTTTTTTTTGTCTTAAAACAGTCCCTCTAAGATTTCTTGTAACACTGGTTTGCTGTTGATGAAGTCCTTTAGCTTTTTCTTTTCTGGGAAACACTTTTTTCTCTTTGATTCTACATGATAGTTTTGTTCAGTAGAGTATTATTACTGGTTTTAGGCCCTTGCTTTCCATTACTTTGAATATTATGTGCCAATGCTTTCTGGCTTGCAAAGTTTCTGTTGAGATATCAGCTGACAGTCCTATGGGAGCTCCCTTGTAGGTAACTAACTGTTTTTCTCTTGCTGCTTTTAAGATTCTCTCTTTGTCTTTAACCTTTGCATTTTAACTATGATGTATCTTGGTGTAGGCCTTCTTGGGTCCATCTTGTTTGGGACTCTCCATGCTTCCTAGGTTTGACTATCCATTTATTCCTCAGGTTAGGGCAGTTTTCCATCATTATTCCTTCAAATAGGTTTTCAGTTCGTTGCTCTCTCTTCTTCTGGTACCTCTGTGATGTAAATATTAATACACCTGATGTTGGTCTCTCAAACTGTCCTTTTTTTTTTTTTTTTCCTGTTCTGATTGAGTGTTATTTGCTACCTTAACTTCTAAATTGCTGGTTTGGTACTCTGCTTCACCTAATCTACTACTGTTGCTTCCCTCTAATGTATTTTTCAATTTAGTTATTGTATCTTTTAGTTCTGACAGGTTCTTTTTCATGTTTTCTATCTCTATTTATGTTTCCTATCTCTCTGTTGAAATTCTCCCCGAGATCACTGAGCATCCTTATAACCAGTGTTTTGAACGCTGTGTCTGGCAGATTGCTTGTCTCCATTTTGTTTAGTTCTTTTTCTGGAGCTTTGTTTTGTTCTTTTATTTTTCTCCTCATATTGGCTGCCTCCCTGTGTTTGTTTTTATGTATAAAGTAGGGCTGCTATGCCTACTATCTTAGTAGAGTGGCCTTAAGGAGTAGGTGTCCTATTGGGCCCAGTGGCACAGCTTCCCTCGTCACTATAGTGAGTACTCCAGGCGTCTCCCTTGCGGGGGTTCTGTGTGCCCTTCTGTTGTACTTGAGCCTTGGTTGCTGTTTGTACATCAATGGACGGGATTTACCTTGGGTTAATTGGTTGTGAGCACTGGCCATGACTATAGTAACGGAGCTGTGGCGCTGAGGCTGACCCTACAGAGTAGGATTCACTTTAGCAGGGCTTTGGTGCCTTTCCAGTCTTCCCTTTGGATGTGCTGAGCGATGCTCTGGCTCACTCATAAGCTGGCCACTAGTTGTGCCAGCCCTGGAGCTTCCTGGGAGGGGACCTCCTGTAGGCCAAATTCAGCTGCATCCTGTGCCCTGCCTGGGGCCATAAAGCAATCTGATGCCTGCACTATGCTTTGCAGGTGCCTTAAGCGGTCAAGCCGCAAACCTAGGCCTGCTACCCCTAGTGCCAGTCTTAGCACTTCTCAGCCAGAGGTAGGGGACATGCCAAAGCCAGGTGCTGCTTGTCTAGGTTTTGTTAACCTTCGTGAGATTTTAGGAAAATCTGCAGCATAAGCCAAAGCAGGTGGTTTGTAGGGAAAAGCCACTGGAAGCAGCTTAGGCGTGCCTGAAAGTTGGGTGGGATGGGGTCTCAGCATATTCAGGGCGTGGCCAGGTTGATTGAGACTCAAATATAGCAGTAGCATGCTTCTATATGCCATGACGTGGAAGGGCTCAACAAAGAAACAGTATTTTCTGCTAGCTCCTCCGTCCTGGAGAAAGCTGTCCTTTTAGCCCTCGCTTTGAGACCAGATAACTCATTTCCTCCCCATATGTTCCTGGCGCCTTTTGAACTCCTGCCCCAGTGCTGGAGCTCAGCATGTGTGAGTCCATTAGTGAATAAGTCTGTGCGTGGTTACTTTTAGAGGAGCGCCTGGAAGTGCAGCCGCCCTCTGTCTCACTCAGCCACAATCTCTGCTGGATCTCAAAACCAGAAATTGTGGGGACTTCTCTCCCCAGCACTGAAACCCTGGGCTGGGGAGCATGGTGTGCTGCTGGGACCTCTTGCTCTTTGATTTTTGGGTGGGAGGTAGAACCTCTGCAGCTGAGATATCCCTTGTGAATTTAATGGTCACATGCAGGTGTCTCTGCCCCTCCTACAAGTCTCAAGGTGGCTTCTTCTGTATCTAAAGTAATATAAAGTTTTAAAAGTCTCTAATTTGCATAAATTTGCCATTTACCTATTATTCGTGTGGCCCTGATGCAAGGTAAAGATTATTTGCAATTTCCATCATAAAGATTTTTTATGGATATTTCTGGAAGAAGCAAAGTTTAAAATATGCATTTAGTGTATAAAAAGGATACTGAACCCAGCTAACTGTATTAAAATAAGCATCTGTTGAGTAATAACTGATTTTTTATCTGAAATTCAGCCCTCAATAAAGATTTAGTTTTCTGATAATGAAACTATTTTTTTAAATGTCAATAATAACAGTCACAGTGCTTTCATTCTAAACTGTCCATAGAATACAAGGTTTTATGATCACAACTCAGGTAATTTTACTTGAAACATTATAGAGAGAAAAAAAAAGCAATAGAACAAAATTAGAAAGTTCAGAAGTATATAATTTTACAACTGATTCTTAGATTTTCGATAGCCAAAGAACATATTTGTATTAACAGAAACTAGAAGTTCACCTCAGAATTTTCACCAGCGATATCCTTCATTTAGATTAAGTCAAGTCTCTATTATCAGAGTGATCTATTGTGTACATTTTAAAACTTTTGATGTTTTTCACTCCATGAGTCTTCTAAGTGTGACACTGTCATAGTGACTTTGTGTATGTCACTCTACTTTTTTTTTTCAGAGACACAAACCTGTCCTTAAGAATTGCCAAATTCCTCAGAACAGAGGAGTTATTTGTTAGTTTTCTCTTTAAGCTTGTATTTTCTGCTCTGAAGAAAAAAGAGAAGTCAGAACTCAATGAAAACACTTTGAAAATATTTTGTGGTTTAAAGATAAGAACCAATGATAATTTCCTTTGAAGGAATATGAAAAACATAGTTCTTCACCCTTATCTCTTCCTTCTTGTTCTTCCCCTCAGCTGCCATCCTTTGGGCTGTAGAGTGTTTGGGTGTGCATAAATTTCTTTCCAATTTTGTCTCAGAGGATGTTTGGTTATTTTGTATTCTGTCTCTTAAAAAGTTTCTTTATTTCTTTCATTTTTTTTCTCCCCCTCATTTTCTTCTGCCTCTTCCTTCCTTTCTTAATTGTTGTCTTCATCTTAACACGTCATACACGTATATTATCCAAAAGATATATTGAGGTAGCCCAGATGAGTTTTCTTGTCATTATTTTGTAGGAATTTATAAATCACTAGAATCACTTCTTACGAGTAAATGTTTTTTTGAAAATCTTATATTTATATACTTAAAAGAAATTTTTCTTATAAAGTTTCAAAATCCCATTCCAATAAGATTAAACATGGCCTTTTGTTTAGAAAAGAATTGCCCTACAGTACCTCAACACTCAGATGAAGAGTGAAGCAAATTTTGTTATCTGGATACTTTTTCTGTAAAAGACCAAAAGTTAAGAGTGGCTGAATGTTTCTCTTTCCATTCAGATATTTTGGTACTGTACACAAATAGTCAAAATCTTTATTTTACTAATTGAATTGCTATTTCAATGCCAGCAGGAGAACACTTTTGTTGACTATTTTCTTAAAATTGTTAAAATAGTGTACTGGTTCTAAGAAGCTCAGCGTTAAATCATGGATGACTTACCAATGCCCCTCCTCTCATCTGAGTCACAAGTCTGTTGCCATATTCACCCTTCTGCCCAACTGGGTGGGAGTCCAGCTTTTAATTGAAATTAAAGATGCAATGACTGCACCATAAGGCTTATTATCTGAGTCTGAAGCACCTGCTGTGAGAGAATAAAAGGCGATCTTGTAACGGATCATTTAATAACTGAGTTGGACAGGAAAAAAGCAAATGGCTTTTTGTTGGTACTTGATATCATCTCTCATCTTCTCAAAGTGGCAGTGGACACAGTAGGAAGACAATTTCTTGTTGAAGGGGAGAACATCAAATTCAGTCTGACGTAGTATTTTAGTTTTATGCTTGATCCAAAGTACTTATGACCAGATCCCTCTGGTTGTGTTCAGACAAGGGTTTAGTGATTTATTTTCTTAAATGCTATCTCAGAGCTGACTTATCAATACTTGATGCAAAGCTAGGGTGAGGTGAAAGAGATAAAGTGAGTCCTGATTGTTACCCATCAATAGTCTTCAAAGGCATACAGTCCAAGTTCAAATCTTTCTGGTGAACTCTGAGGCTTCATTAACCACAGTTAGTAGGTTACTTTTAAATTCTCAGGCAAAAAGGGTAATTAGATATCTCCGTGGTCCAATTGTACTATGATTGTTATACAGCTCTCCCTTTATCTGAGCTGTAGGCTCTATCTAAAATACTAGCTGAGAATATGTCCTGGCAGTAAGCAAAGGGGGCACAATTCACAATAGAACTGAAAACCAGGCTTCAGGATGAATGGAGCTCAAATGGCTTCTACAGTTAAGTCATTTTGAATATAGTGAAATCACATCAGTGCCTAATTGTGATTCAGCCCTCAGCTGAAAACCCAATTGACTTGACACAGAATTCAGGTCTGAAAGGAGAACTAGAAATAATAAGTAGATTTGAGTGCTGTGGTACATTAATCTTAAATAATAAAGAAAAAATGTGGAGACTTGAAAAAGAAACGATTTTATTAATGAGGATAAGTGAAAGAGCAAGACATATAGGAACAAAAAGGACATAAAATTTGGGCTGCATTAAAGGAAGTATAATATTCACAGCAATGGAGGGATAACCTCGAATGCTGAATTGGTGAAAACTTATATAAAGTAGCTTATTTAGCTTCAAAAACTGTACGTTACTGTTTTTAATTTTTAATTAGGACAGATTTTCTTTGCAAATATTTTCTTTCTAAAATATGTATATATATATATATATATATATATATATATATATATATATATATATTTAGTATAAATGTAATGTATTCTCCCCAATAAAAATTCACAAAATGCAAAATACTAGTGTAACATGTTGGCAGACCAACTACATGTTTTCTGAGAATTTAGTTAAAAAAATAAAAAAACCTTAATGGCTCTAATCAGAAATATATTGAATGGACTGATGATATTAACGTATCTGAAGAAACTTGAAAAAAAATGGGAGATGGTTGATTAGTAAGGAAAAATAAGGAGAAAAAGGAAGCTAGAAAAAATGTTTTGTCTGTGTTCATCCTTGTAAGTAAATAGCATTGGAAGAAGCTATTCAGTCAGTCTTGATCTCTTGAAGGCTTCATCTCAGCAACATTCCTCTTAGTGGCTGGGAGGCATCAGGTTCTCTGAGCCAGCTGAACTGGGTCATTATATATTCAAATCAGAGAACTACTCTCTTTGTTCTGATGATTGTTTCAAGCTCACCAAGCAACCTCATAATAAATAGGATTCCTACTTGTCTTCAGAGAGAAAGAATCCACTATTCAGACTAACCACAAATGTTCAGTCCATCTGGCACCTTTACTTCTCTTGTAACAAATTTGTTGACACTCCTTTTAAACATTGGTTTCTTAGGAATTTTGTAAACATGAGTCAGCATCCATTGCAAAACACTAGCAAAATCAGCTGTCAGTCTTGCTAAGCTAAGAGCAAGACTTTTGATAATGCTAAATTTATCTGATGCTAGTTGGCTTCTTCCAGTATGGTACTGGTGAATATTAATACACATTGTTTTGATCAAAAATTGTGCAGACAGAATAAAAATAAAGAAAATTTTCTGTAGACTTAGAGGAGGTTTTGAGGGATATTTTTCATGTATTTAATAGTTAAAGAGTTCATAAATATAATTTTCTTCACATTTATGCATGTGTTAGCAAAACTTAAAGTCTATGACTGGTGAGAATTTGTAATTTAGCTGGGGCATGCTTTTAAACAATGCCCATTTGAAGGCAAATGTGCAAGATTTAGAAATTTTGTAAATTGAATGAATCTCTAAAATTCCCATCTCAGTCCCTTTTTGTCAGCCTCTATTATGATATAATTAACCTTCTAAGGAATTTTATATGTTGTTTATAGATAAATAGGAAAGATAACTGGGTACCATAGTGGCAAGGCTAACCTAGCTCTGATGATGAAATTGAAAACATCTAAGGAATTACATAGTATTTCATTTGAAATGTATTTTATAAGCATTTTGCCATGTCATTAAAATTACGTTGGACAGATTTTTAAAGGCTGCATAATGTTTTAGTATATGGATGCATCATATTAGTTCAACAGTTCCACTAGTTTTAGGATCTTTAGCTCATTTCCCATACTTATTATTTTAATAAGGCCTAGTGAATATATTTACATGTAAGAATGCTTGAGATGTAAATAACTTTCTTAAAATATCTGAAATCTTTTCATTTGTGAAAGGGAGCTGTTTTCAGGTTTATGGGAATATTCACCAGATTACAGGTGCAGTTGTTTGTTGCAGTCAAATTTGACTTAGCTTACAGCCCTTTCAGAGGTAATATATTCCAATAGACTCCACTGCCTATCATAATTCCCTTTTCCATCTGGTATGGGGACTATCACTCAGTCAAACAACCAAGATAATTATCAACTCTTTGAGATTCACTCAGAAAACCATGATATCCAGGAGTATTTAAAAATACTGCTAACAAATACATGTGTTTTTCCCCCCAAGATTTTAGACAAGGACTACTATTAAATTTCTCATAACCTAATGAGGAGAGCAGGTGGAATTGTTTAAATGTGTGTTCTTTGATGCTGAGTATGAATAACTTAAGGTTCTATCATTGGATACTAATGAATATAGTTCCATTTCTAGTTGCTGAGTTTTTGGGTTTTTTTTTTCACCTTTCTTTTAAGATGTGAAAGTTTCTTGGTTGCAGATTGTTTTGCTTTCTTAGTAAAGTAAAAATACGGTTTATGATCTTGGCTTTGTATCTTAGGCTCCAGTCCCAAGGTACATTTTATCTCATTTTATAAACATCCAATGATAGTTAATGTCTTTCAGAGATTATCTATGGAGGGCTAAAATTCTCTGAGTACAGTAGAATGGAGATTTAAAAAACATTTTTATATTTATATATATATATATATATATATATATATATATATATATATACACACACACTTTTATTTAAGGTATGATTATCATTCGTACCCAGAAAAAATATATATTGGAACATTTATATTTCTATGGTTCTGATCTTGAAATAAATATTTTAATATAATTCCATCCACATTTTATATCTTGCTTTTTCACAAGGAATCAAAAGCACCTTTTAAACATCATTTCATTTATACTTATTATTATCTCTAGAAATCTATATATGAGTCATTTCAACACATACATAATTTTTTTAAATATAGAGATTAATTTATAAGTATGTAAAAAACACTAGTTAACATGTAATACACAAGATTGAATATTTTCCATCAAGTGGAGGGTTTTTTTGTTTTTTTGTTTTTTTTCTGGTCATGATAATTTTTCTCACTTTGGCACTGCATTTAAAAACACAGATTCTGAAATCAGATAGCCTCAGTTCCACAAAATACTGGTTGTTATGACCCTGGAGTTAATTACACTTCTTATATCAGTTTTCTTATTTTTAAAATATGCAGAATTCTAATAAAAACCCATACAGTTGTTAAGATGATCCCAAGATATGTAAATTAGTTAGCATAGTCCTAGTCAAACAAATTGATAAAGAGAGCAAATATTTACTATAATGACTATTATATTTGGCATAATTAGGCTTTATAAACAATGCAAAAAGAAGTATTTTATTCTATTTTCAGCTTTCAATATGTATAAATAAGTATAATTAGGAGATCTAATGTAGCATATATTATTATTATTATTATTATTATTATGTTAAACATGGACAAATGTCCTATGGTTTGTGTTATGATGCTAAAATAAAATGTAAACATATTTCAAATTAGAATATTGTATAGATGTCTTTAATTTAGACTTGTATGTAAAAAATAAGTACCTTAAAATCTTAGTCCCAATTTTCCTCTCTGAATAGAATTGCCACCTAACAGGTTCTCTTGAAGCTTCAGTTATTATTTAGAAACATGATCTGAAGTAAGTGTCTCTGTGTCATTTACTGGCCCAACTCATGCCTTTCATAGAATTATCTCAATCAATACTAATTGAGGGCTCACTGTGTGTATGGTTCTGGACGAGCTATTTTAATTTAAAAGGTAGAAATATATTAAATACCTCTGTCACTGAGCCTAACAAAGTACTTTTTGATAATCAGACTTAATCAGAAGAATTTTAATTCTCTTTTTGTGCGTTTGTTAAAACATTACTTGATGATTTATTCATTCATTCATTCATTCTATAAACTATGATTAGTACCATTATGACTGTAGCACTGTGCTAATACCAGGGAATACAAGATAGATAGTTTTATCACAGCCCTTGTTCTTCAGAGACTGAAAAGTTGGTGGTGGAATCAGTCAAGGAAACGTACATTTATACTGATATGATAAGTAAATAAAATGCCTTTGGAGGATGGAAGACAGTTTAGCTCTTCCTGAAAGAACCACAAAAGACTTGCAGGGTGAAAGAGCCTTAAGAAAAATTAAATGACTATCTATTTTGATATCAGTAATTAATTCCACTGGAGAAAATTTTGAAAATGAAATTAAAATTAAAGATTGAATTACACATCCATGATTCTGTTGCCTGAGGCTCATGGGGATGTCCAAGACAGGACTCAACTCAGAAAAGCAGTTAATGGGTTCTTGTCTCCACACAAGAAAGAATTCAAGAGTGAGATACATGCAGGAAAAAAAAAGTGATTTATTGAAAGTGGAACTACACGCTTTCATTTTCAGAAAAGTGTAGGCAAACTCAGAGAACTAGCCACTCTGAGGAAATCACAAACGGGAGTTTTTATCCCTCCCGGGGCAGGAATTGATGTGCCATTGACCTGGTTCATTCATATCCTCCCCCTGGCCGGGACCTGCCATTTCTAACTTTTTCTTCCTTATTTGGTTCCTCTGGAACTGTCATGGTGTCAGATGCATGATGAAAGTTATAGTAACTGCAATATAAATGATATTATAATTAGCTAAAGATCAGCTCCCAGTCATAGGGATTAGCCTAACTGGCTGAAACTGGTTCTTGCTTTTCTCCAGCTGCAGGTACTGGTTACAGTCACTTGTTACTTGTGTACCCAGTGAAGCTCCCCACATTGTACCGTGAAGTGGGTTGTCAATTTCCTAGGCTACATGTCTTGCTTCAGTTCCACCACTCAAGGGTAGTTATTGTCAACATGTTGGTGAACATCTTTCTTTTCAGTTAAAAAAAAAAAAAATATATATATATATATATAATACATATAGTATGTATTATATGTAGTGTAAAGTATATATATATTCACAAACACATAGATAAATACACACACATATAACACATAAAGGTGTGCATACATATACATTTCAAATAACACAGTCATGGAAACACACACAATTATGCTCTGTTTAGTGTTTAATGCTTTTCATTCTTGCTTAAGAATTTTTCTTGATCATATTTCCATATAAACAAATGTTTACTTGAAGTGATTTTCTAATAATGACTAGAATCCCATGATACAAATCTACTTTAACTAATTTTATTTTATTTAACTAATTTTATTTTGTGGAACATTTAGGTGCTTTTCAATTTCTCCTACTACAATGAGCAACTTGTAGAAAAAAACTAGGAATATCACGTATTATTTTCATAAGATAAATGTCTTACACTCCTGTTAAGTATTGACAAGTACCTTTTCAGAAACATAAATCAATTTTTAACCCCACCACTAGCTTACACATTTACCACTATATTCATTTTTAAAAATTTTATACTAACTTAAAAAACTTTATTAATTAGCTAACATTTATTGAGTTTCTAGCATTAAACAAAAACGTTCATGGTCAAAAGCTTTTCTGAAAGAGTGTTTATTAAGGCATATGCTACCACCAGAAAAGGACCATGTCCTGGGGCATGCTGTCTAAAGCACAAGCAGTAGGGCAGATGGAGAAGACAACACGTCCGCCATCTTAGAGTTGATGACCACTTTTACACATTAAGTTTGGGGAAGAAATATGTAAGTCATTTTAAAAGGATTTACTTTAACTATAGATAAAAGGGGTGGGATAGGTGCATAGTCCATAAGGAAGAAGTGTTTGCTCTTTTGGATTGGTGTGGGCAACAGTCCAGATAGCTCATGTATAAACAAGATGCAGTGGTACCTGGTAGTTGGCTATTCAGTTCTTTTCACTGGATAATTGAGGAAATAGCCACCTGAAAGTTAATTCAAAAGTGAAAATGTATTCAGGAATGTAAGCAGTCTTTTGTTGGGTTTTACTTGCAGTTAACTGATGACCTCTCTTGGCTCTTTCTTCCACCCTCAGGCCTGCTGTAACTTAGTTGTAGTCATCTCAAAATTTTCCTCTTGCCACTAGTATACTGTAGGCATTGTGTTAAGCACAGGAGTTGCAAAGAAATGAAATATAGTTCTTACTATTAAGTAGCTCATAGTCTATTTGATAAGATAAAATCAGATCATTTTAAAGGAACATGAAATGTAGAGATAGAGATGCACATGGTGTTTTTGGAGAACTGAGCAAGTAAAGGGAGAGGGGAAAATGTTCAGGAAAAGCTTTTGGAAAGAAGATACACCAAGCTGAATCTTAAAGAATGAATGGGAAATAGCAAGGTGGAGAAAAGGAGTAAGAATATTCTAGGCAGAAAGGACAGCATGAACAAAGAGATATAAGGGCAAGAAGCAACATGGACATGGATTATATGGAGGAACGGAAGTGGTTAAGTGTTGAGACGCTGAAGTGGGCAGCAAGAAGTGAAAATGCACAAGCCTGAAGATCAAGTGAGGGTCCCTGGTCACGGGTCTCTTGAGCTTGGACTATATCCTTAAAATGGTAAGAGAATAGTTCATAATTTTAAACTAGGGGATTAAAAGGTAAAGATTTGTGGTTTTTTTTGTTTTTGTTTTTGTTTTTTTTAATTGGGGAATTGGGAAGGGGGAACAGCCAAGTTGTTGTTCTTTAATCTTCGTTGTAGAGGGCGCCAGTCACCATCTGGCTGCCCATCAGCAGCTCGTGGCCTCTAAACTCAAGGTGCTGTGTTCAATCTTATTGCAGGCGGGTGTAGCCCACCATGAACAGGCAGTCTTGTTGCTAGGAACATGTGCTCTCACCAGCTGAGCCATCCTGCCACCTGTTGGTAGCTCAGTGGCAGCTCACTGGCCTGTGTGGAAATTGAACTGGCGGCCCTGTTGCTCAGAACTCACACTCTTAAGCCAACTTGTAACCAACTGAGCCACTTGGCCAGCCCCAAGATTTGTAGTTTTTTTTTTGTTTTGCTTTGTTTTGTTTTGTTTTGTTTTGTTTAGTTGAGGCATTCTGCCACCTGTTGGCAGTTCAGCGGCTGCTTAGCTCGGGCCGTGAATCTAACCGGCGACCCTGTTGCTCAAAGTTCACACTCTTGAGTGAGCTCTTAACCAACTGAGCCACTCGGCCGGCCCCCCAAGATTTGTGTTTTAAATAAACCATTTAGGTGCCTTTGTGGAGAATGAATTTGAGGAGGAAGTGGCTGGGGGTAAGCAGACCAATTTCAAGGTTTACCCTAGCAAGAGATGCCCACTACATTCATTTTTGGTTTCTTATAAAACCAAGAAAAGAACTAAGATGGTTTTAATTTTTTATTTCTTTAATTATTATTGGAGAGAGCTATTTGCTTTTCCTTCTGTGAAAGTTGTCATATACATCTTTGTTCCATTTTTTAGTGTAGTCTATATTTCTATTGATTTGTAAAGTCCCTTTTTATATATTAGAAGTTTAAGAGTGGGTGTTATACCACAGAAAAATTCTGTATCAAACAAATTAAAGACATATGGATTCTTCATTGGATTTTTTTTGTGAAACTTTGTGTTCTGAAGATGGACATTGTGTTTTATACATCTCCTAGAGAGGAATATTGGTAAATGCATTTGCCAAACATTTTTTTTCGCCTAATCCATGACAAATTATTTTCATTAAATGTTAGCTTGGTAGGTCAGAATTCTTAACAAAAATGTTAATGTACATAAATTAGTAATTTATTTTTAATCAAATTTAATTTGCTTTGTGAACTCCACATTACATGTTAATGAAGGAATTTTTTCTAATTAATTAAAACTACAGTTATATGTTCATGGAGTTCTGAATTATTTTCTTATCACTAATTTTTTCAGAATATTTTTGTTTCAACTTTTAAAAAAATTTTATTCAACTTATTGGAGTGACCTTGGTTAGTAAAATTATATAGATTTCAAGTATACATCTCTATAATACATTACCTATATATTGCCTTGTGTGTTTACAACCCAAAGTTGTATCTCCTTCCATCACCATATATTTAACCCCTTTCTCTTCTCCCTCCTTACCCTCTGGTAACTACTAAACTGTTGTCTGTGTCTATAAGGTTTTGCTTGTTTGATTGTCCTGTTTGTTTCTTTCAGTTTCATATCTGAAATATGAGTGAAATCATATGGTTCTCAACTTTTTCTGTATGACTTATTTCACTTACCATGATAATCACAAGATCCATCCATGTTGTTGCAAATGGCAGTATTTCATCTTTTCTTATGGCCCAGTAATATTCCATTGTATATAAGTACTTATTTGATTATGGAAACTTTTATTTTTTTATTTAACACCCACAAATAACATCAGGCTTTATGATATTCTACATAAAGGAATGTTGAGTACAATATACTCTTTGAAATACAGGTCAAAAAACAATTGTCATTTCACAAATAGTCATATGATTGTGCCTAATAAACTTAACATGGGTTTAATAACCAGGGCTTTACTCTTTTTAAAGCAGATATGTGTTTCAGAGGTTTTTAGATGACTGCTGATCAGAACCTGACTAACTGTATAAGACTCACAGTAGAGGACATGAGGAGAGGAATTTGCTAAAATATAGATTCCAGGGATCTATTGTTAGGGATGTTGACTCTGTAGGTTGGGCCCTAGTATCTGCATTAATAATTACAACAACAACAGAATATTTCTCATGTTATTTTTAACCAATAATCATTGAAATATATGTAGCTATGAAGTTAAGGGTATACAACAGAAAAATATCTGAATTGTGACCTAAGCAAAGCTTAGACCCTAAAAAATTTGTGCTGGGGTCAGATGATGGGAAGGAATTGAATTAATGATGAAGTGCTTAACCAAGTAATAATAATATTTTCCTCTGAATAACTCATAATGTTAGGATCCTTCCCTGAAGAATTGTTCAGTTTGCTGGAGATATCTGGCATTTACACACAAAGGGAAAGATTAATAACAAACAAAATACAAAGTGGAAATTCAGGCGGGATCTGTTATGCAAAGAAAGACCTAAAGTATGTAATATTCAGATTAAGCCTTTCATAACTCTATAATATGGAAGTTGAGAAAAGAAATATGTATTTTTATATAAAAGAAACAGCATGAGCAAAGGAATAGGGAGAAGAAAATATGGGAAAATGTGAGGACCTTTTGATCAAGACACAAGATACATGAATGGGAATTGAATGGAAATCGTGCAAAATTGCATTTGGTCAAACATTAATAGCAAGAGTTGGGTTGTGTTTGAAACCAAATCAATGTTCAGTAGAAAAGCACACAAGTTTCTGTGTATGAAATACACAATCAGAGAAAATGGCAATGATGTAACTCATCTTATGAGGCTTTAGGAACAAAATCCATATTGGTTTATGATGGGATCACAAATCTCAAATTATGTGCAGACAGACGTATGTTTACATAACAACCTCTTCCCTCAGGGAGTTTAGCAGGGTCAATCAAATATTAAGAACTCACTTGAGAAAGCTGGTATGTAATCAAAAGAGGCTTTAGGTCCCTTTCGCTACATTGTAAAAATTTCCTTACACTGGGTAAAGAACAAGGGCAGTAACCGTCTTCATGACCAAAAAGCTCAAACAGAAGCCGAGTGGCCTTTTAAGCCTGCTATGAGTGTATTCCACATAAGCAAACAGTTCCAAAACTGTCCAAATATTTATGATAAAGTACCTTGTGGTAATTTGTCTCAAATATGAGGAAAACATCCATTTTGGGAAATAGCTTTGGTTAAGTAGCAGTCAGAATCTCTGTAACTTCATTGAAAAATCTCACTGATCAGTAAATGTTGTCATCTTGATTTTCACTTTCCAAGAAGATGATACTGAACACAATCTACAGATAAAACACCAGGCCTGTATTCTTCTGGAATATTTAATCTTACTATGTGCTTACATTTAATTCAAAGAATTCTATGCAAGGGTAATCCGCTTGGCTGCTAGATTTTACTGCAGGTGGTTTTGGAAGAGAACTAATTTGGGTCCAGGATTAGCTGGATGTGTTAGAAGGAACAATTCTCTAGATTGCTGATTTTGATGTTAATAACCCAGATGTTAGTAAAAGCTGCCAGCTGGGAACACAATGACCAAATTCCCTGCATATGTACTCTAATGATGATGAGTGAATCATTTGACCACAACTAGCATTCTTGGCTTAACTGACTAATACGGCTTGTAACCTCATTGCCTCAGTATAAGACAAAGTGTAGAAATTTAACAAAATGAATACTATTAAAAAATTTACCGTCTGTTTTCTATTTTGGTATATCCAAAGTATAATTTGCCTTTGTGTTTTGATTGTTTTATAAGAAATAGACTTAAGATGCACAAAAAGCCTAACTTAATTTCACTTCTCCTGCTATGGGAAAATAAAGAAATGTAGCATAATGATCTACAGACACTACCCAATTCTTAGCAGAGATGCTTCATGAAATCATTTAATCAAATATAAAAGGGCCAACATTTAAAATAATGGTGCTTGGTCTGTCTTAGACTGTGCTCTCCCCCCCTTATTACATGGCTACAAGGTCGGACAATTAAGTGCTTGAACTTATTGCAATGATGTTGCTAACCTTTTTTGATATCAAAAGGATTATTCCTTATGAATTTGTACCAACTGGACAAACAGTTAACCAAGTTTACTATTTGGAAGTCCTGAAAAAGCTGCATGAAAAAGTTAGACAACCTGAACTTTTCGCCAACAATTTATGGCTCTTGCATCACGACAATGCACCAGCTCACATAGCACTGTCTGTGAGGGAGTTTTTAGCCAGTAAAGAAATATCTGTATTGGAACACCCTCCCTACTCACCTGATCTGGCCCCCAGTGACTTCTTTCTTTACTCAAAGATAAAGGAAATATTGAAAGGAAGACATTTTGATGCCATTCAGGACATCAAGGGTAATACTATGTCAGCTCTGATGGTCATTCCAGAAAAAGAGTTCTAAAATTGCTTTGAAGGGTGGACTAGGTGCTGGCATCGGTGCACAGCTTCCCAAGGGGAGTACTTCGAAGGTGACTGTAGTGATATTCAGCAATGAGGTATGTAGCACCTTTTCTAGGATGGGTTCCCGAACATAATTGGCAGAACTGGAAGTTAAAGAAATGGTAAAATAAAGCTTATTCAACAAGTGAAAAAATGAAGTGCAACAAAAGTAGTAAATATTCTGATCATTACACAGCTGATTTAGTTGCACTGTATACAGTCTTAACTTGTATATCCGTTCAAACCAAGGAACCTTTTTCTTTTCCATAGCCTGAGACAATGAGATCTGTAGCTACATGGCCTTATATTTTCCTGCTAACATGTTTTCCACCATTTAGATGAAATCCGTTGGGAAGACATTTAAAACCAAACCACTAAAATCTGTGTAGAATTTGAACTCCTAACTCATAATGATGGATTTATTTATTTATTTTTATTTTTTGGGGTGGTGAAGGAGAAAGGAAATTTGTGTAATTAGAATAATGTTTTCAAGCTTAATAGCATGTGAATACTTTTTTTCGGTAGCTCATCTAATCTTTGTGAGCAAGGTGTAAGCTAAACCCTAAGTAGATCATCAACTTCTTGAATCTATTGATTTATACATAGAAGAAAATAGAGAAATTTTATAGTCAAGCATATTCTATAAATTCTCATCTTTGTGCACAGCATGAAAACATTTCAGAGCTTCTCAGATTGATGAAGAGAAATGCCTCATTAAATAACATAAAGACACATGCAGTATTATCAAAAACCACATGGACAGTGTTCTAGAAAGTTATTCCTTAGATCAAGCAAAGAGAAAACTTCTGCGTAGAAACTAAGAAAGTTGTCTGAAACCTGAAAGCGAAGTAGAAAACCTCTTATGTTAAAGTAGATTAAAAAAGTATCTTTATATATACATAGTATTTCATTATATAAGCTAGTGATAAATCAATGAGATGTACGAGTATGCAGCACAATATAGCTAGCATACACTTTTTCTTGTTTTAATCACATTACACTAAAACATAAAGTTTGCAATAGGTTTTGAGTAGATGCCAATTATCAAGCTAACATTCTTTTCTGTTATTTTCCAAGGATATTTCATTATTAGTGATTGGTGCTTTTCTGTGTTCTTTAAAATAATTAAATGGATTTCCTTTTTTAATCTATTAAAAACATGAGTTATATTATTAAATTTTCCAACTCTAAATAATCTTTGAAGTACAAGGATTAAACCTTATTTGTCCATAATCTTTTTTTCTTAAAAATTAGTTTCAGGTGTACAAAGCAACGTAATAGTTAGACATTTATACCCCTCACAAAGTGATAACCCCCCCCAATCTACTACCCCTCTGATTTCATATATAGCTGTTACAATAGCATTGACTATATTCCCTATGCTTATACTTTACATCCCGTGACTATATATATGTATATATATATATATATATTTATATTTATATTTATATATATATATTTATATATATATATATATATATATATATTTAATTATAGTTGGCGTCCCATATTATTCTACTTGAGCTTCAGGTGTATGGTGCAGTGGTCAGGCATCTACACTGTCTATGAAGTGATCCCTCTGATATGTCCAGTACTCATCTGGCAACCTACATAATCTTTACAACATTATTGATTATATTCCCCATTCTATATTTCATATCCCTGTGACTATATTGTGACTACCAATTTGTACTTTCTAATCCCTTCACCTTCTCCCCCATCTCTACCCCCCTCCCATCTAGCAGCCATCAGTTTTTTCTCTATATCTCTGAGCCTATTTCTGTTTCGTTTGCTCATTTATTCTGTTCTTTAGATTCCACATGTAAGTGAGATCTTATGATATTTGTCTTGCTCAGTCTGACTTATTTCACTTAGCATAATATTCTCTAGGTCCATCTATGTGGTTGCAAGTGGTGCCTTTTCATTTTTTTTATGGTCATAACCTCTTTATGTGTATATTTTAGATTTGATTTGCCATTTGCTTGAGATTTCTATAACCATGACACTAGTAAATTTAGACGACATTTTGCATTTTGCATTTTTGCCTTGTCCTATTTTGGTCCTTATTAAAATAAGATAAGCCTAATAAACAAAGTTTAGGAGTCCTCAAATTCTGCCTAGATTTTGAACTATTTGTTGAAGTTTAGGTAATACTTATAAATCTTTAAGTTCCTGTGTTTTTGGGGTGTGGATTTAAAAAAAACATTGATTAAATAATTAAGAAATTATAGATAATTGTGTGCTTTGTATTTGTACTTTAGTCAATTCTGGAAGCTTATTTTCCATAAAATTATCTTGGAAATAATTGACTTACATACTGTTATTCATGATTCCATTAGGATTTCTCAGTTGCAATAGTCTCTGTATTTAGGTGCCATTTAAAATCAATAGTTCATTGATGGATTAATTGATTGATTGATTGATTGATTGGTTGCTATTTGAAGACTGAAAAATAATCAGAGACAGGGAGATTGAGGAAGGACACCAGAATTTGATGTGCCACTGAAGTAGTGTTGAGTTTATAATTTTTTTCTTCTCATGCCCCCTGGACTGAACTTAACACACTCAGATATATGGAAATGAGAGCTGTGGCAAACACAGAGGGAACCTCAAGACAAACCCTTCAGTTCTGGCTCTAGGAGCAGAAAAGGGAGCTCCTAAGCTAAGAGAAAGTGAAGTCCTCTTTCGTCAGTCATTCTTTTTCCTCTATTGTCTTGCTCCCAGCCCCAAAGCAATTTTTGGTGGCAACTGTGCCTACAATAAGAGTAGTGCCACTGTGATCCTGTAGGATCCCAAGCTCTGAGGGTGTGGAAACTCTGTCTGTGTGATGAAGCTGCAATTACAAGAGAGCAGGGCCGGACTTCATTGCTTTTTTGTTTGTTTGTTATTCTCTGTTCTCCTGCCACTTGGCCCTAGGCAAGACATAGTTATGGAAGTGAATGGTTTCTAGCCAGAGGGATTTCAGGGGAGAAAAAGGGAGGGGGGAGTGTTAATTTCAAGGAGCCAGAAATTATCAAAATGATTGCAGAAAACAAAAAGTTCAGGAGAATTGCCCATAAAGTAGTTAAGGAACTCCTGGAAATACCTCAACTTAATGCATTCTTAGACTTGAACCTAATTTATATACCAAAGACTTTAAGACTGCCTAATGCACAGACTTTATGCAGATATCAAATGAACCAGTGAGTGGTACACACATGGGACAAATCTGAATGTCAGTGCAAAAATCTATGAAAACTGAACTCACATTGGAACAACTGCACAAAAAAGGTGGGTTGCAATTTGCAGCTTGATTGCCTGTCAAAGCATTCTGACCTACAGGTTGGTTCCCCATCAATACACACAAAAAAATTATTAACGTTATCCACAGGACTTATAATGTTATAAGGCCCAGAGGCGTATAACATAATGTTCAGAATGTCCAGGATACAATCCAAAATTACTTGGAATGAAAAACAAAACAAAACATGAAAATCTCATTTTTCAAAGAAAATCAACCATTCTCAAAAATGAGATGACATAAATGATGTAATTATCTGAAAATATTTTTAAAGCAGTAATTATAAAAATGACAAATGGACAATCAGAAGCATTCAGTAAATTAAAATAGAAAGTATCAACAAAGAAATGAGACATAAAGGGAAATAAAATGGGAGTTTTAGAACTAGAAACATCAAATAAAAAACTTATTGAATGGATTCAGGAGTGCTTGTAGAATGGATGTGAGGAAGGAAAGCTTCAATGAGTTTGAAGACAGATCAATAAAAATTATCCAATCTGAATAGCAGAAGAAAAAAATATTAAAAAATGAACAGATCTTCAAGGACTGTTTCACAATCAAAGGTCTAACATTTGTTTCATCACAGTCCCAGAAGGAGAAAAGAAAGAGTGAGAAGCTAGGAAAATATTAAAATAAATGGTGAAAACTTCTGAAGTTTGGCAAAAGGCACACACTTACAAATTCAAGAAGCTGAGTAAACACTTAACAGGATAAATTCAAAGAAATCTATGCCCAAACACAGCATAATCAAACTACTTGTAATGACAAAGAACATTGCGTAGGCCTAACTCACTAACTAAAATTTAACAAAATTTGAAATTAGTCAGTGGGAGTTAAAAAATGTCTAACCTGTATGTTATAAAGCACACTTAAAATTCTTCTTAAAGAAGAAATCAAATAGAAATTAGAAACTACTTTTAATAAAATTACAATCAATATTAGTTTTAAATATTAAAACCTACAAGAAGATGCCAGAATAGTGTTCTGAGGAACGAATTACATTTATTGAAACATTGCAGATATTTGAACATGCTGCTTCCCAGAGTTAGCCATACCAAAGGCTGAGGGCACAATCCTCCAAATTGCCAAGTCTGCCCAAAACTTTTGACTCCAACTGCTAGGAGTTAAGGTGTAATTACTCAGAGGGAAGAGTCCATACAAGATCACTCTTACTTCTAACACCATATACAAGTTCAGGGGTTTCCCCAAACCATTCTCAGGTTCAATAATTCACTGGAAAAACTCAGAGAGCTTACTGAAAGCTAAGGTCAGTCCTACTCTTAAGGAGTAGAAGTGTGGATTGTTTCTAAGAAGAAAAAGGCTCCTGAAGACTTTTAAGCAGATAAATAACTGGATCTGTACTTTAGACCTGTCACTCTGCTGTACATTGTGTTTGGATTGGAGAGGGAAGAAGGAGGCAGGAAGACATGTTGATTAGAGCTGAGCTGGTACAGATAAAACAGGAATATTTTCTTGCTTATTTATAAATATGTAATGATATGTGAATGTGGTTTATCTGAGTTAATTTTTCTGCTTTTAAAATTAATTTTAGTTAATTATCCTGGATTTGCCTATTAGCATAATTTGATTTAATTGCATGTTTAATGTAAATAGCTCTAACACATAATTTGTATGTGTTAATGACATAATTAGATGATGCACAATTATAATTTTAATGATGTCATAAAATCTTTATAAGGCATAGCTAAGCATAAGGCTACCACACAGCAGGGGTGTACCCTTCAGGTCAGAGATTGTGGGAAATGGAAGGGACCATAGATTGTCCATTTCAATGCACTCATTTAACAATAATATTTTACCAGAGAATGAAATGGACATTTGCATAGCATCTTCCTAAATTCATTTCTCATATCTATATGCAAAAAGAGATTAGTTTTTTTTTAAAATAAAAGGGAATAAGACCCTCAAGGAATGCACTGGTCCTATAAAAGGAGAGAGATTTCTTGGGATAAAGAGTACATTGATGCATGGAATGGTTATCAGTTCACTTCATTCATTCATTCATTCATTCACTCATTCATCTGACATTTACTGGAAATCTACTTATTCTAGACTTTAACCCTGACAGGTCTGCTTGACCACAGAAAACTAATTCTGGAACTATGTATTGCGCTGCCTGTCATGAATAGGACCTGAACTACAATAATAAAAGTGGAAAAAGAAACCCACAATACAATGCACGGTGTTCTATAATAGGACAAAGAATTAACTGGTATAGTAGAAGAATGAATAATGAAATGTGCTTTCAGAAATTTGGGAAGGTTTTATAGAAGGGATTATATGGGAGTTACATATTAAAAGGGAAGCAGAAATTTAACAGATAAAGTAAAGGAGAAAGGCAGTTTTGTCAGAGGTAGCAATTTTTTCAAAGATGAATTATTGTTACAAAGCATGGTGTGCCTGAGTGACAAACCAGGACTTGTGTGAAGAGAGTGATGATGTTGGACATTTAGTTTCAGGCTAGAATATAAAATAAATCATATGTCATGCTAAGAGTTTGTGTTCTGCTTTATGTACAATGAACAATTGATAAAGACTTTTAAATCTAGAGTGTTGTGTGATTAGAATTGTGTTTTAGAATGACAACGCTGGAGTGTGGGGGCTGCTTAGACGCACTACATGAGTTACAAAACAATGAGACACTAGGTTTATAATAATGAGTTTAAACAAACTAGTGGGGGTGAACTGAGGAGATAAGAAGAAATATACAAAATGTTTGCATTTCCAGTAATATTATAGATATAATATCATAGATACAGATTAAGATAAAATATTATACCATAGATGTAGAAAGAGATAAAATTAAGACGTTAGCAAAATGAATAGGGAATAACAGTGGGAAGGGGCAAAGGAGAATCACTGTTGAACTGGGTAGATAGTATGTCGATAACCAATTCTCAAATACAAATATATATACTTAGAATTTTTCCTTTCCAATTCATTTTGCTTTTCCCCCCAAAATCTAATTGCTTTCTCTTCACTTTAACTGCTTTTGTTAATACTGACATTATCTTTTTAAAAATGTTCATAATAATAACTTCAGATTTAAATTGAGGAATGCAATATTTCGCCATTAAGATACTACTAATTTTTTGTCTGTGTGTGTGTGTGTGTGTGTGTGTGTGTGTGTGTGTGTGTGTGTGTGTGTGTTTTGCAAATGTGCCTGTATATATGTATAAATTCAGGTTAAGTTTGTATCCACTGATACCCATTTTACTGAGTGTTTTCATAAACATTTTTTGAGAATTTTCTGGAGTCTAAAGAGGTGATCTTATTATTTTTCCCTTAAATCTGCTAATATAACTAATTAATTTTCTTGATAAAAATTTTAATTCCTGCTTTGCATTCTGAAATAAACCTCACTAGGTGTTATGTTTTTAATATACATTTGATTTGATTTTCAAGTAACTTATTTAATATTTTACATCACTATTCATAAGTAGTATTTTTCTTCCTTTTGTACCAACTTTATCAGGTATCAATTTATAGTTTCTCCATAAATTTTTCTTACGTTGCAATTCACTGAAATAGGTAAGTAACAGAGATATTATTTAAGTTTTTGGATATTGGGAAGAATTCCCAGAAACCACCAGTGATTGGTTATTTTGGAGAGAGGGCGGTCCTTAAAAACTTTCTCTATTTCTTTTATGTATATTATTCTTTTAGACATTTGATCTTCGTTGGGATTTTGTGCAGTCCAAAAAAATATCCAATTCATTTCGATTTTTAACTTTATACATACAGATTTGCACAATGTAATTTCCTATAAGATTTTTTTATTTCAATAGTTATTTTCCAGTTTTTAGTTTTTATTTTATATATTTGTGCTTTCGATTTTTCAAATGAAGTTATTTAGTGGTTTATCTGTTATTGTTTTTAGAACCAGATTATTTATTTAATTATTAGATCTATATTTCTCTTCTCTGTTATATTTTCTGCTTTTAATTTTTATTCTTTACTTCTTTTTACTTGTTATTTTTTACCACGTTTGCTAATTCATTATTTTATTAATTTAATTTTTATTGATATGTGTATTTAAGGCCATGCATTAAATATTTATTCTATTCTTCTACCCATAACCCCAATGTTGCTTTTAGTGTTAGCTCTTTATTTAAATATTATATAGAAATTAAAAGAACCAAGAATAAAAACAAATAAAGAACAAAGTAGAAAGAATCAGAGGAAAAAGAAAAACAGGCAAATAAGATTCAAAATAGTTATAACTGCCTAAAAAGGAAAAAATAAGCCAACATGAATCACACCTAAAATTTACAATTATAATTCAGAAAACTTTCATTATATTTAAAGTGGACCTGATTTCTGAATGACTCCATTGGGAGTCTTTCCTGGGAAATTTGACCCAGAATAATACTAGATATTAATATATAAGAGGAAAAAGTCCATTTATAATGGGAAAAATAGCAATTTGATTTAAAATAGCAATCCGATATCTTGAAAACAACATATATTTAAGGCAACATGGAAAAAAACCTTTAAAACAAACTTAAAGGTAGAAAAGGTAGAAAGTGTGACTATTCTATAAAGTAAACGAAAATCAAACTTTTCAGCAGAGGAAACATACACAGAAGAAAGCAATGAAGCAGAATAAATCTGAACACAATACAACTTGTATAAAATATAACTAAACTTTAACTGCACATATGAAATAGCACCTTGGATCAGAAAGTCAGTGATTCAGAATGAACAACTAAAATGAGATAAAGAGGATATTATAGCTGTTTATATAATTTTGACTTTGAAACATGTATATTTCTCTGTATTAAAAATAATATCACATAACATTGCATTAAAAATAGGAAGAAAAACCTCAAAATTAAGAAAAATGGAAAGACATGTATCTTTGTATAAAATAAGCACAGAATTATTTAAAAGGGTTTTGGATACAATGCTTTTTACAGCCTTAGTTGGACATACTCTAGGCTTAAAAATAGCTGTATTTTCAATATTTTATTATTTGTAGTGATTGTGGGATTTTTATTTGAAATTATTTTATAAAAATTCCAAGAAAAAATTAAATAGATTGATACATTAATGTTACTAGAGTCATTATCTTTCAGTTTAAAAGAGATGCAGTTATAAAATTAAGAAGACAAGAAAAAAATACCGTCCTTAATTATGGAACATGAAATTGGAAATGTCAGTATTAACTCATATTTATTATTGTAATCAATTCAATAAAAGGCTTAAAAGTAATGTCATTTGAGTACAAAAAGCATACCTAGCACCCAGATATTCATTGTCCAACAGCACCCACTCTGTATGGCTAATACTTTCTCTGGACCTGGATATAGTCTTAGTATGGAGCATAACTTACCCATGATTCTCCAATGATAACAAGTTCTATAGTCACTTTAACCAAATATCAGTCTGTTCAATAATAATTGCAGTTCAGTGTAATTATCAATACTCTAATCTTGATTTTAATTTTAATCCGCTACCCAGTTTGAGCCAGCTGCAGGCAACAAGACTGTGTGGAAACATGATCAGATTATTCTCTCTTCATACCTACTCACACCCTTCTTCCTGGCTTGCTAATTATAGTCCTGACATATCCAGCACCCCAAGTTGGGGGTAGAATGAGAGTCAATGGGCCAGAAAATTCTCATTTAACTTTTATTTGTAAACTGGATTTGGCACTTCCTTGTTGGGTATGTGACTCAGGTCACTCTTTCTTTCTTGGGAAATAGGGGGCTTTGCAGTTTCTTCTACCTTCCCCTTCTTGGCAGACCAGCTTCCAATAGCCTCTGGACAACCAGGAGTGACTAGACCTCCACAGCATCTGTCTATTGAACTCTCATTTCTCTTGCAGATAGCCTTCTTTGGAAGAACATAAAACAGCTCTGCACTGTTTCTTTTCCATGTGTGACCCTTAGCTGACTTTCTAATTTGCTGGCATGTGTTGCTTTAGCCAGAAACTTTCCTTTCAAAGAAATTCAAAATAATTATCACAGTTTTGCAAAAGAATTACCTAGCCTACCCTTTTCATGGTCTCTCCAATCTCATTTAAGGATTGAAACTGGGTAGTTATCTAACAATTACAACCTCAGTTTTCAATCAACTTCCTTGAAAGAGCATCCTACAGGCTCTGGCATACCCTTTTGGGATATTGAAGTAGGTGATGCCCACTGTCTTTGGGCCTCAGACAAAATGAAAACTGAAGAAATATCCACTTACATAATCTACTAACACATCTTTTGATGTGTTTTATCATGGAATATATTACTGCACTTAAACTAAGTGCTGTTTGCCATTTCAAAGTCTTGTTTTGCAGTACACACCATGTGAATTGATCTCTTGTACATCTCTTATCATTTACTAACCAAATCAAGTTGGAGGAAAGCAGATTCCTCATCAGCTCTTTTCCAATTGCTACTTTTATTCAGTATCACAGTAAGTTAATCATTAAATCTTTGTTAGCATAATGCCAAATGGAAATGATTTATTTAACTTATCATTTGTCTTTATTTTCAGAGAGGGGATAACGTAAATCTAATATTGTTTCCTGACTTTGAGTTTAACCTCTGTTCTTACATGCTTTCCCAGGACCAAGGCATTAGGTTTGGAACAGGGCCTTAGATTTCTAAGCAGTAATTTCATTTCCTCTCTACAAACCTTCAATAGTTACGTGATGCTT
>NW_017731720.1:1130157-1135589 GCF_001890085.2 Hipposideros armiger
GAACAGCATTGGGGAATCAGGGAAGGGGAACAGACAAGTTGCTGTCCTTTTGTTCTTCAGTCTAGTTGTGGAGGACGTCGCTTTACTGGCCCATGTTGATATTATCATTACGCTCCTCCCGGGTGAGGCAGTCGCTCACCAGCATTGGACGGCTGCTCACAAAAGCTCACGCCTTCTGCCGGCCAGCCCCACTGCAGCCTATACTGTCACCTGCGACTCATGGCAGCCCGGCTCCAGGTCGAGCTATTGTTCACCATCTTATGGTGCTCACTGGCCCTCATGTGGGATCTGAACCAGGGCCCTGATGCTCAGAGCTGGCATCCCAAGCCAACTCCTAACCAACGCGCCACTGCCGGCCCCATCTTCCACTATTTTAATCTAAACCCCTAATAACAAGTTGTAGCTGTTGAAAATTCAGAGCCATTGCTAAGTGTAAAAGTTTTTGACAGCTTTAAACAGCTATTTTCTAAGATGTCATTCCCTATGTACTTGAGGGAGCCAAGGTAAACTGTGTTTACTGTTAATCTTAAAAAACGGTAGCACTACAAGCTCTACCAGAAGAATTAAGACTGAACTATATATATAGTTTACCATTATATTCCTATTTTTAAAAGGATCAATTACTGTGCACAAAGTGAGGTTTATACCACATTAAAATTTTAGGACATTTACTAAGAGGGCATCAGGAGCTCTATTAGTAGCATTTTCCTTAGCAGGAGATGATAATATTGACTGTTTGTAGAATTACTCTGTGTAATAACAGCTAAAGGTTATTTCTAAATCCTAAAGATCTATAAAATCTTAGATCGATAACCAGGTTAAGCTACAGTTTCATTTTATTTATTTATTTTTTTGTCTAACATTAGTTTCTGTCTAAACTATGTTTTGTTGGGGGGATTTGAAAATATTCTTTATAGTAGAGTACATTTGAGAGAACTATAGTTTGATTCAATCAAGTTTATAAATAAAAACATCAAAAATATAAAAGCATTAACAAATTCAAAATATGTGAGTGTGTGTATACATGTGTGTGTTTTAGTAAAGTTGGTTATTAGTATTGAATGTGTGGGACTAAGGTGAAAAATATCGTACAGTTTATCAGTCCTTGGGTTTTCCTTGCTTAACATAGTTATAAAAATGGATGGCTGGTTTAAATTGAAGAAAGGCAATATTAATTTTAAGAAGGGTTTGCTTACATGCATTTTCAGTAAATCGTTTCTTTTTAGTGATCGTAAGCTTTATGCACTATCAGTGTAACACATCATGCCTGGTTTCATCAGCAATTATAAAATGTCATCTTCTAAGATGTGACAAACTCAGCAGGTTAAAATGGATGCAGTTCACTAAAGCCCTTGATTCTAGCTTTAAATAAAAATTTTCCTATTGAGTAGGTAAAGAAAATACATTAACAAAGGGAACAAATCAGCTAGATCCTTACTTTGCAATACTGCCTAGTCAATAGTGCATACACAGAATATCTACAAAAACATAAGGACATGTGGCTTTGCCTTACTGATATTATCCACCATAAATAGAAAATATAACATAAAATATAAATAGAGTCTGAAAAGTGTAGTTTATCAGAATGTAGTATTAAAATGTATAATATGAAGATACAGTGATCTTTTAAACTGTAGAAAGGGTCAAGAAAGTATAATCTCCATTAAAATTTCATACTCCCATAACAACTAACACAGTGCTAGGCATGTAATAAAGATCAGTATGGAAAAGTTGCTATGAAATGATAAAAGGATTCTAATAACTTAATACCCTCAGATGGTAGTTTTTGATGATCATTTTAAATGTATGTTCTGTCCCAAGTAGATTAAGTAACAGTGAACTTTCTTCACATAGCATTTAATAATTTTAAGTTATCATAATGGACATTTATGAGGTTGAGCATTTTTTATCAGATCTGTATGGAAGAGAGGTACACAGACTTTTTACATTTTTTAATTATTCATGATATGTTGTTCAAATCTTTATCATTTTGGATTTGTCTCAAGAGTAACCATTATATGTGAATATTCTTCCATGTATATTGTTCCCCCATCCAAATATATTTATTAGTCTTACAAATTGAGCATAAAGTAGATTCAAGAAGGGTTTGGAAGAAATCTGAAGATAAGATTTTAAAAGCTTCACATTTAATTTATTTACCATATTAAAAGAATATAGTACAATTCAAAATTAGAGTTTTTACTGCTTTTATTTTCAATCTCATAAAAACCATTCAATTATAAAAGCAATTGCCTTTCATTGTGGGGGGAGAAAAAAAGTTCTGATTTCAAAGAATCCTGCTGGTATGCAAATAGTTACTTTGCAGGAATCATTGCCCAATAAAAATTATCATATAGTATTAATGATCTGATACAAGAATGTTCTATAGACTAGAATCTGTAATTTTAGGTTCAGAAAGGATTTTTGAAATAGTTTTGTTAAATCCCCTCATTTAATAGATAAAAACCTGGAGTCCAGAAATATTAAATAATGTGCCACATTTAATTAGAGTCAGGTTTAGGATTAGAATTCAAGTCACCTAGTTTAGAGACCAATATTCTTTTCATCAACATGCAAATTTTCACCAAATTATGATTACCGAATGTCCGTCTTGGTTGAAATCCTCTACTTTGTGTTAACACTCATGTGAAGGAAATCAATAGGGTTTTATACCATGAGATAGCTCCTTAAGTTAGTTTTCCAGAAACAATTCAGGTTAGTTTGAGGACTATTTTAACTGGGAAAATAAAAGGCAGAGCTCTAGACATTTATCTTTGAAATAAGTTACAAAATTATTAGATTAACTTCTCAGTCTGTATCATTATGCAACTCGTGCCTACTGAATTTCCACCTTGCACAGTCTCCTTTAAAGTGGTTTAATACCTAATCTGAGGTTTAAGAATGGGGAAAGAATCACCACAGTAGTGTCCACAGCAGTTAATGGTACAGAAACATTTAAGGCTTTAAATCTGAAATTGGAATAAAAGTGAGAGCTGCCAAAGATCAGGTGATAAGCTCCCAAGAGGAGAAAATGTGATTATCCTACCACCCAAAGCCTCATGCTTTAAGGTAGATAGGTTAGTGCAACCTGTAAGAACGGCTTTGCTCAATGATGCTGAGAGAAGCAAGCTGCGAATTACCAGCAGTCTCTTAAGTGGACATGGCTCAGTAGTGTCTAATCCAAGGAGAAATGATTAGGCTGACTGCCCAGGCCAAGGCTGAGTCTCAGGCGATTGTAGCTAAAGATAAATGTGAGAAGAGGTATTTAGGAGGAAGGAGCAGAAGTAGATTAGGTGAGGTATACAGGGACAGCGACAGTTTGGGGCAAGATGAATTACTTTTCAGGTTGTGCTTATTAGAAAAAAATGAATCCAAAGTAACTTTTAGGAAATATAGAATATCGTTGAAGCTTCTTAGAGCAGGAATTTTCACCATTCTGAATTTTGCCTAATAAGCTACCAAAGTGGAACACACTTCTCAATTCAACCCAATGTCACTGGCAAAGCAGTGGGTCTCTCCAACACTGTGGGCTGTCACTTGGGGTCTAGTTTAGCTTGTTCTGTTCTAGCAATCTCTGCTCAGGAATATCTACTTGCTGACATATGTAAGTGGAAATATATTATCATTAGGACAAGATAATTCTAAGTAAATAAAATTTGAGGGAGGGAACTCATTCAAAAATGCCTCTTGTTCTTTCCTATTCAATTCAAGAAACAACTATTGATAAGTAAATATTGATAAGCAAATATCAAACAAATATTGATGGCTAGACAGGTGCTGTGAGGGCTACAATCTGAAACTTGAAGTAAAGATATAGGCAAACTATCATCTGGAAAAAAAAAAAGATCTGTACCTGAATTTTTCTATAAGATTCAAGGTCAATAAACCTTAACACAATCCCAACCTAATATCATGTTTCTTCCCAGCATCTACTTGAAGCTGTTTTATGTAAAAACTTTTTGATCGGTATCTCTGCTTTGCTTCTGAAATATAACTACTTAATATCCTAATTAGTTAGATCTGCCCTATTATTAAGCATTATTTCATTTTGTATTTCCACTCTGATTATGTTTGAATCTGCAAAGATGAATGTTTTCCTCTCTCCCTTTCTCCCACATCTTTCTATCCTTCTTTAAATTAAATTCTGCTCTTAAGAGCCATGGAATATCCCCTTTTTAATGGATCTGGGCCAGAATATTCATTTTTTCCACTGGAAAAGCTGAAATATCATGATGTACCTCAGTGCTGATGACAACTGAGGTGGAGCTTTTACTACATAAGAGGAAGAGAGGATTATGTGAGGAGCCCATTTGAGCCAGTTTGGTGCCTCTTTGTACTCTCTCGCTTTATTGTGACTGTGGATGTGCAGCTAAAGTAAAACTGGCCTGAGAAGAGCATGGCAACCAGGGGGGCTCAGTTCCCACAGGATGAAGCTGACACAACCCTCGGGTAAGCCGTTGAGTCCAGCAAACGTGGTAGTTGAGAGGGATGGAACATGGGATGGATAGTTGAAGAGAGAAATGGCAGCCTGATACCAACTACAGTGGCAATGATTATAGTTTCTCCCACTAGCTTTTTTCCCCTAAGCAAATCTAATATGGATAAGCCTGTCTTTTATATTTTTTAATTGAGAAAAAAAAAGTATACATTCCTAAGGGTGAGGTGTCCCAGTGTGAAAGAATAAATGAATGAGTAAATGAATGAAGAAAAAGTAAAATTCTCATTTGTAATTGCGTAAAGTCATGAATTAGCCCTGAAAAATTGTGGAACCAATAATACATGGCCAAACTTTATTCATCATTACTACTTCCATCTATTTCCCAAACTACCCAGATTGTTTAAAGTCAAAATCCAGATTTCTATTATTTTATCTGTGTGTATATTCAATGTATATCTTTAAAATATAACTATACCTAAAAATTAACAAATAATCCATATAATCAAATATTCACTCAGTGTTCAAATCTCCCTGATTGTCTCATAAGTTTTAAATTATTTGTTCAATTCAGGATCCAGATAAACTCCATCCATACATTATACTTAAGACTCGTTTAACCTACAAGTTTCCTTTCCATCTCTTTTATTTTTCCTTGCAATTTATTTTTTGGAGAAATTTGGTCATTTGTTCTACAGAGTTTTACATAATTAGAATTTTGCTCACTGCATCCTCATGCTATAATTTTCATATTCCTGGCATGAATACTGCACTTGCAATATATTGGGGAAGAATACTTCCTAGCTGGTATGCACTTTCATCAGAAAGCACACCTCTTTTGGGCCGGCTGAGTGGCACGTTGGTTAAGAGCTGGCTTGGGATGCCAGCTCTGAGCAGTAGGGCCCGGGTTCAGATCCCACATGGGGGCCAGTGACACTGCCCTCTACAACTACAATGGTGAGCAACAGCTCGACCTGGAGCTGGGCTGCCATGAGTC
>NW_017731720.1:1139179-1144374 GCF_001890085.2 Hipposideros armiger
CAGTGAAGCAACATCCTCCACAACTAGATTGAAGAACAAAACGACAGCAACTTGTCTGTTCCCCTTTCCCCAATTCCCCAGCACTGTTCCCATCCCCCGAATTCCCCAATAAAAATCTTAAAAAAAAAAAGCAGCTTTCAAACCCGATCATATAAAAATTATAAATCTAAATTACAAAGTAGTTCAGTTTTAACAGTTCCTTTAAAAAGTTGTAATGATTATTCACTTGCTTAAGTTAAAGAAATTGGGGATTAGCCTTCAGTGTTTGGGTGATATTGTATTTTGGTATAGATATTGAAATTGGAACACCTGATTTTCATTTGGTCATCATTATAATAATTAAAAAAAGACAAACCCACTTTGGGCAGTGCTGTTCATGGTGCTGAGCCAGGTCCCATGGAGAAAGAGAGTCTGAAGGCACACATATTCCCATGCTTAGGCCAAGGCCCGGCAAAAAAACCTTCTGTTTCTTTTCAACCCAATATCAGGAAGCATTGCCCCAACCTGTTATTATTTTTGTGAGAGAGGGAAATCTGAAAGGATAAGGACAAATACCCCATCCAGAGTAGAGCAGTGAAGATTCCTACTTAAAGAAAGGATAGATGAACCAGTTTTGGATGTTGATTACAAAAAAGCCAGGTGAAGACTGGGAGGGAAAGTGGATGGTTAAGCAAGGATCAAGCCATTGCATTTTTCATAAGGGAACGGTAAGTCCATGAAAGGTTCTAACCAGGGGAATGATATTATGACAATAGCATTTTGATTGAAATTTGTGTAGAAATTTGTAGTAAGAATGTTAAGAATATGAGTTTATACAAAAGCAGTACTGTGAGATTAAAAGTAAAGAATGAGCTCAGGAAATAATGAAGAATGAATATGTATGACTCATTGCAGAACTGAATTTAGTGGTTAAAAATGTGTGAGAAATTAAAAATTATAGGTTGCGATTTTGGTATTTATTTGGAGATAAGGAGAGAGATGAATGAGTGAAATTTGGATCAATACTGGGTATGCCAAATTTCAGTTCTCTTTCTCTGAAAGCTTGTAGTAAGCAGGGGAATGGTCCCTAAAAATGTTCACATCCTGGTCCTCCATCATCTGTGAATATGTTAAGTTATAAGACAAAGAGGTTTGAACTTGCAGATGGAATTGAGGTTGCCTATCAGTTGACCTTAAAAGAGGCAGGCTATCCTTATCCTGGATTATTCAAATGGGCCCAATGTAAATGAGTCCTTAAAAGTGGAAGAGGAAGGCAGAAAAGTTGGTCAGAGAGATGCAGTGTAAGAATTGCTTGATTCCCTACCTCCTGCTGCTGGCTTTGAAGAGAGAAGGAAGGGTCCACAAATCAAGGAATGCAAAAAAATGAGAAACTAGGAACAACCTTCAATTTATAGGCAGTGAGAAAACACTAACCTCAGTCCTATAGCTGCAAGGAAGTGAATTTGGCCAACAACCCAAAAGAGCAGGAAAGGGAGTCCCCAGAGCCTCCAAAAGGCACACAACACTGCTAATACCTTGATTTTAGTCCAGTGAAATACACACCTACCAGACTTTTGACCTTCAGAATTGTCAAACAATACATGTGTTGTTTTAAACCACTTTGCTGTAATTTAGTAAGGCAGCATAGCAAACAAACACACCAGAAAATTTAATAGCAAAAAATGAAAATAAGATTTAATCATCTATACATTCACTCTCACAATAGAACTTTCTTTTTGTATCTCTGAAGTAATTCTTTCCAATCGTTGTCCATACACTTTTTTCCATTGTCCATACACTTTCCAATTGTTGTCCATACACTTTTAAAAATATATATATTTAAAAGTGTACTTTTAATCAAAATCTACTTATATTTTGGGGAAGTACTAATTCTTACATATAAAATACGTAAACTTAAATGTAAGTGGCCTGGGCCTTCCTGGAGATGCACGGTGGACACATGGTCAGTGTAATTCCACTGGTATGGCCTCTCAGAGGGGTTATCCAGCAAAGCGGGGTTTTTTTGTTTGGTTTGTATGTTAGTGTTATGATTTTATTAAATTAACATTGTTAAGTAGCTTCCTGGGGTGCTGGATCTAGAGAAGTTTATCACTCACAGGTCCTGGAGGAAGGGCCACTGGGAGAGGTCAAGGTGAGGTGCAGGCAGAGAGATGCACATGCATTTATTAGGGCTCGTGGATATAATGCTTTGGGATTCCCAGGCTAAGGCTGGATGGGTCAATTCAAATAAAAAAGAACCATGTTTTGCTAAGCTCCACGGGGGTCTTATCTAAGGGCAGAATAAGAGGAAGGCCCTTGGAAGTGGGGGCCACTGTTTATCACAAGGGCTGTTAAAGAGTTCATATCAGGAACTTACATTTGCATGTGACTCTTGGGCTGTTACCTAGGACACACACTTGTATGAAAGGGCTAATGTCCCTTTAAGGATGCTTGGCGAAATAAAATGGATGCTGAGGCAATGATATCATGGAGCAGCTTAGCTAAACCCTTGACAGTTACCTTTATTTGTTTGTTTACAAGAAAATTTCCAGCAAAGGAAAAGAAGGAGGGTATTAACAAATATTAATGATAGGTAGCATAAAATGATGGCTTATTGTAATCCAGGCATTGGGCTAAGGACTTTACATTAATTAGCTCATTTCTTCCTTCTAGTAGCCTTTAAACTAGGTATTAATAACATCATTTTATATGTGATGGATCTCAGATTTAGTTAGATTAAGCACCTTGCCTACTTTCAGAGCCAGTATTCAAACTCAAGTCTGCTCTTAGCTTCTTTGGGATCTGTTTTACTCCTGAGCCTAGAATGATACTAAATTCAGACCCGGGAAAGCTATTGTGAGTGCAGTGGTTCTGTCTTTCTTTGTTAAGGTTTTAGTCTTAACCAAAACATTCTCGCATTTCCATGGAGGATTTCAGTTGAAGCCACTGCTCTGAAAGAAGTGAGCACTAGACAACTGAATCTCCTTCGAGCCCAGATTATTCACTACTGTGGTGTGGACCTATATTAAAGTTTGTCCTCATTTTAATGTTAATCTCAATACCCTCCCATCTGAGGTTATTGGAAATGGTAACATTTTCTATGTATATGCAATTGTGGTAAATAATTATTGAAAATGGCGCCCATTGATTTTGAATTGCAGCTCTAATATTAATAATAAGCATAGCCTATTTTCACAAAAACACTTTATTATTATTGCCAGAACTGCTCATTTCCTTTCAACTTCACTGTCTTTCTGGCCTTATCTTATTTTTCAACTTTTGAGGGAGCTTGANGGAGAAACTATCACTTCTCACTCTCTCCTTCCTTCTTTTGGTTGCTGGTATGCGATCTCCAGAGTTGAAACAGACATACTATGGCCTGACAGGAGACACTTTTAATACATTGAGGATTTCAGATCAGAGAGATGATGAAAGACCTGGGTTCATGGTAACATCATCAAATTGCAACTCAGGAATTGCCTCACTTTGGGTTTCTTGAATGTGGGAAAATGAATGTTTGTATAAGATATTTTTTGTTCCAGTATTTTGTAAAGTAAAATTTGATTGTATCTTAACTGATATACTTTGTTTGTTTGGTTTTTTACTTATGTATTTATTAATTTAGAAGGTGCAATCATTATACTAGTGGTCATTTCTCTAAGGAAGAGAATAAAATAAAACATAGCAATGGGATCAGGTAGGTGAAGGTGGATGGTATAGGTGCACACAGTTACTCTATATATTTTGCATTACTAAATAGATATTAATGTTAGATTAGTTAGCCATCTATAAATACAAGGAGAAAAGGAGCAAATCAATATTCTCCTACCATTTGTCATTCTGTTCCCTGAATTGTGCTTATAGAGTCTTCCAAGGTTGTGGATAGTTGTGTCTTCAAATTTGTAGACTCTTGCAAAAAAGAAAAAGAAAAATATATGTGTGTGTGTGTGTGTGTGTGTGTGTGTATCACTTCTACTGAATAGAAGAAAATGTTTTTAAAAATCCAAACTTCAACTCAAAAAAAGGATTTCTGAAATGTACAACATTCAGTCACTAGTCCTTCCTTTGTAGGGGTCTTAAAGCAGACATAATTCTCACTTAAATATTTTTTCCAGTTTAAGTAGAAAGAATGAAGATGTATTATGAGTGTAAAAATCCTGTTAGCTTCACCAGTAGTTGCTATGTAGCTGCAGATAAGTGATTACTCTTTAATAAACTGAGATGAGAATCTTAATCATTAATAAAATTTGTCAGGTGTGGCAGAATCCCAGATGCTTGCATAATTCCTCTCATCCCGCTGCTTAAGTAAAAACCACCTGGGAAATACGGTTAATTGTTTGTAGCATGAAAATTCCTAAATGCAGAGTTGTGAAAAAATATAGCTGATTTAATTTGCATTCAATAATTGAAGAACAAACAAGACTCTGGGAAAACAAAGAGATCAGATTGAGGATTGGTTAAGATATGAAATGGAACTAGTGTTTGAAATGATAGGAAAGGGAAAGCAATCAGATGACCCACAATAGTTGATGGGAAATAATGACCTGCTTCTGAGAGTGGAGCAAGGTGGCTTGGACTGAACCCTGAGCAGAAACAACATTCCTCTGTGATCCAAAGGGACAGATATATTGAACCAAATTGAGTGCATAATGGCACAGTAGTTTGGAATGGTTTCTTCTCCAACAGGTGATAAAAACAGGGCAGTGGATCACACACAGTATAGATGTTTCCGATTTGTTTCTCATTCACATTAATTAAAAAAAATAGAACTTAAATCACCAATGAAGCACTTTATTATTAAATAATTTGGTTCAGTTTATTCTTCTATTGGTAACCCCTCAGCACCAAGAAGAAATTGTGTTTAAATAACATTTAATTCCATTTATTTGATTGTTACTTTGAAATTCTCTCTCTTTACTTTTTTCATCCAAATATTGTAAATATGTACTTTATAGGCTATGGTAAGGAAATATGTTTTCTAGTTTCTTTAACATTTCTTCTTTTCTTTTTTTTTCATTCTCCTTACCCCAGTTCCTGCTACAGTGTTTTTTATTGAAACTCATGCACATAGAGCAAAGAGCAGCTCTGTGCAGTAGTTCTTTGTTTAACCAACCTGCTGTTGAGTAAGTTTTAAATATAAATAAATACAAATTAATCTATTGGAAAAATATGAGCATTTGATAAGGACACAGATTCATCTTCCACTATTTTTTTTT
>NW_017731720.1:1149354-1152180 GCF_001890085.2 Hipposideros armiger
GCAGCCAGTGTGAGCTGCCAAGAGCCGCCGTGAGTGGCCATCCAGAGGCTGGCGACTCATCTGCCTCACCCAGTAAGAGCGCAATGGTAATACCAACATGGGTCAGTGAAGCAACTCCTCCACAACTAGACTGAAGAACAAAAGGACAGCAACTTGTCTGTTCCCCTTCCCTGATTCCCCAACGCTGTTCCCCTCCCCCAATTCACCAATAAAATCTTTAAAAAAAGAGAGAAAGCACATCTCTTTTGAGAATGTTAACAGCCATTGGCAATGGCTGATATAATTCATTAATTCAGTATGTATTGCAAACTGTGATATTCTATTATAATCCAGTCATTTCTTCATTTATTTGGAATAGTTCTATACAGAGAAACTTTGAACAGCTATTTGATTATCCTGCAGTACAATTTGTATAAAAAGGGTAGAATGAATGCTAATTATTATATACACTAGCTTTCAAAATAATGAGTTGCTTTCTTGTCATTCTTTATTAGTGACCAAAGGGGGGGAAATTTTATTGTTTTATTGTTTGTTTGTTTTTAGTATTATATCATTGATTAAAATATATACTATACATTGCAATTCGTTGTCATTATAATTTTTATTGATGCTCATGATCAACTAACCGTATCTTTGTCCATCAGGAATCATTTTACATTGGCTCCTGCGTTCTTTTGACACAGTCTTTCATGCTGGAGTCTTTGAGATCTCTTTTTGGTATGACAAGATATTTCAGGCTCATATTTTTAGCTCCAGACCTATAACTCTACTGACCTTTTTACTTGTATGCTGGTGAAAAAGAATCATACAGTTGATAAAAATTATAGAAGAATAAACTTCCTGAAATTACATGATAGAGGCAAAGTATTATAGCAGCTTGACTATTCATAGAAATATGAATTTATTTTCTCATTTGCTAAAGATTTTACCTTCCCTGCTCTTTTGTGTAATATGCATACTCATGTGCATTTGCTTTTAGATAATCATCCCCTCTTCCTCCCTCCATCCCTCCCACCCTTCCTCCCTTTCCCCTCATTTCCTTCCTTCCTTCCTTCTTTCCTTCCTTCTTTCCTTCCTTCCTTCCTTCTTTCCTTCCTTCCTTCCTTCCTTCCTTCCTTCCTTCCTTCTTTCCTTCCTCCTAGAATTTTTTCCTTCTCATTATTTCACCTAGGCTTTATTTATGTGCCACAAGATAAGACTCAAAATGTACTCTCCCACCCCATTTTCTAACAGCATTTATTGAATCATTCTTTTCTCTCCAGGGCTTTGAAATTATATCTTAATGATATACTAAATTTTTTAATAATCCCATTGGTTTTAGAATTTTATATTCAATTCGATTAAGCTATATTTCTTTCCTGATAACATCATTATCTTAATTTTCAGAAAATTTAATTATAGGTTAATATCATGTAGTACAGCTACATCCTCATTGTTATTATTTTTTAATATTTTATCATCCATCATTGCTTATTTACTTTTCAAAATGAAATTTAACATTATTTTGTCATATAAATAAATTACTTTGATATTTTGATGAATAGTGTAAGTCAATTCAGTGATAAAATTAGGGGTGAAAATTATAAACCAATTCAGGGATAATTGGAATCCAAACAATCTGAAAAGTCTTCATCCATCAGTATGATATATCTTTCCATTTATACAGATATTATTGGATGACTGTTTTAAAAGTATTAAAACTTTCTCAAGTTTATTTTTAGGAAATGTACATGTTCCTAATAACGATGAGAATTTATTTTCATTATTTTTCTAACAGTATATTGGAAGGTTATTTTTTGATATATTTATTTTATACACAACGATGCTACGTTTGGATTGTCTTCAAGAGTACCTTTCCTTTAGTCTGAATAGGACTTTACTGAAACACTCATGAAATCCAGGCATAAGCTCAAATAGTAATTTTCTGCTGCCTACTGAGTGCTGAGATTTATCAGATTATAAGCAACTAAACTTTCTGCCCAGCCGTGACCAAGGCTTAAATAAGATAGGTCCCTTATATTATTTGTATTTCTACTCAGATTCTATTTTAACCCATGTCCGACACTTACAGAGGAGCAGTTGTTTAAAATACAGAGGAGGAAGTATCCATTGATTTCTAAGCTGTTGTTCATTCAACTATTAAATTAATAGGAATGAGTTGTCAGCATGTCAGGATTCCCACTATATGGTCTATGCTTTAGTATTGGAGGAGGCTTATGATTCCAGATAGATGTGACAGTATATTAACCATGGCAAAGCTCCCTGCCTTTTTAAAAAATTTAATAGTACTAGATAGTGTACATGGATTGGCCAGTATGGAGTTTTTAAAAGTAGCTTCTAAAATCTTTAATTTTCAGTGAGATATATAGATATGCAAAGAAAGGAAGCCAATCAAGTTGATTGCTAACATCTGTTACTCATTATAGATATTTTATTTTGTAAATTAAAAAACATGTGAAACTTTAAATGTGTATAATATGCATTTAATAAATAACGTTTTCATGCCTTGCCTCTTTGGAACCTTAAGAAACAGGGCAGATATTTTCAACACTATTAATCACTCATTTAGCACATATTTATTGAACATATATTAGGTGTCATGCTGTAAAGCTGAACACAAAGGCTCAAGATAAAAGGCATAATTTTTGCTTCCCAGGAGTTTACAGTCTACTGGGAGAAATAGACAATAAAATTGATAATGGTAACAGCATGACAAACATTGCTTGTACATAGTGGTTTTAAAAGCAGCTTTCAGGGCCGGCCGAGTGGCGCGATGGTTAAGAACTCGCTTGGGACGCCAGAGGGCCCCGGTTCGGATCCCACAGA
>NW_017731720.1:1155735-1212375 GCF_001890085.2 Hipposideros armiger
AATAATAATAATAATATAATAATAATAATAATAATAATTAGTTTCCTTTTATAATGTTGTTGTCCTAAATGCATATAATAAGGAACAATCTACAGTTATGCATTGAGTTTCTCAGGTTAACAATCTACTTGTTATATTTTAAACAAGATACGATCTAAGTAAAAGCAGAGGTAAAACATTCTTATCTATCACAATGACTTCTTCATCAAATAGCAACTATAATAGTGGACATGTGTCCTTTAAAAAATCACTTTTGGAGCAAAGGAAAACAGTAGGGGGGAATGTTGACAAACATTTCAAATGCAGGAGGCCGATAGCTATTGGTAAAACAGAAACAAACCACTTCATTATCAGCAAAGTAGGTGAATGAATCCTGAGGGGCTATGAATAGCAAAACAAATTATTGTGACCTGCTAAAGCTAATGAATAAAAGAAGAACATTGTAAAAATAGAATATTGTTACCAGCCTCAATATATTCCAAGGCAATTGCCAGGACCTCAGGGGACTACGGATAGTTTTCTTTGATATTGCATACCCCAAATGGAAGACAGCACCCAGCTAGAGGCACCCTTCTATCCCAGGGACATAAATATTGCATATTGCGTTGTAATGGGTTTCTGAAACTTTGGAATCCAGGAATTACTAACACATTATGCCTTTTCCACTTCACGGTTCACATGAAGCTATATCGCATAGAATTATTTAAATAAAATGACACAAGAGGTTAATAGGATGATAAGTCAGAAAAAAAAGGGGGTTGAAGATATCTTGTGAAAGATTCCACACCTAGACATACATTAAAAACACCTGAAAAATTTAAAAATTCAATTTCCTAGACTTCATTACCAATCTGTTGTGTCTGAGCATTCTGATGTGGGTCTTTCCAATATTTATACAATTTTTCAAGTGATTCTAATTTTCTAGCCCATTTTCTGTTTATTTCTAGGCCACTTTGGATAAATGAGAACCTATTGTTTTTAAAGCAGGGGAAGGATATCAATAACTGCCTTCAGTCAGCATTTTAAAAATTAATGCTGGCACATACATATATTCTAATGTGCATTTTTATAAGGAAAAAAATGATTTTTCTACTCTTGGAAAATAATTTGTTACAATGTTTATTTTAACATCTCTCAGAGCCTTATTTTAAGTCTATTGTTTTTCCCACCCTAAAAAAAAAAAATCTAATTATTTTAACCTTCCCATTAGCTCTATTCTCTAAGGCATCTTTTTTACTCTCTTTAGAATATTACTCATAGAGCAAAATAACACGTTGATTCTCTAGTTGAACAATTAACATTTTGATATACAGTTTTATGCTTAAGTGTTTCAATTTAGGCCTATTTTATAGGTATTAATAATATTAACAACAAGACTCTATAGAAGTTGTACCACCAATATTCAGTGTTATCGTGTAGTTTATAGGAAGAAAAACGACATTGATTCTGACAGAGTTAGAACCCATCTGTGAGAGTTCTTGGGAAGCCAAGTGAATAAACAACATTAGAACTATTTTCAACTTCTTTGGTGTATGAATACACTAAAGAATCTAGGTTTCAAAGTACCAACATTTCACTAAAGAAGAAGCTTATTATTAGGGCCGGCCGAATGGCTCAGTTGGTTAAGAGCTCGCTCAAGAGTGTGAGCTCTGAGCAACAGTGGTTCGAGTCCAGCCCGAGCTGAGCAGCCGCTGAGCTGCCAATAGGTAGCAGGATGGCTCAGCTTAAAAAAAACAAACAAACAAACAAAGAAGAAGCTTATTAGGAACTCTATTTATATACATAGAAAACAAAAAGTTGTGTTTTAAAAAAAATGTGTATACTATCTGGAGAGTACTGATTCAGGTTTTCTGATTCTAGTCTTTCATTGTCTGAAAAATTGTATTTGTATGTATGTAATCAATAGACATATACATCCTATCCTGTCTGGCAGAGATTCCACTGTCTTTTTTATACCATGTGGAAAAGCTAGTTTTTCCTCTATTTACGTATTCATATTAGTATTCCTGATTTATAAATATTTCCATTTTTTGGATTCTTTGAAGAAGTTATAACACCTGTGTGGTTCCCACATGAGTTAAATACAATTGTTAATGTGTGTTCATTTATTTATGTGAAAGTTATAATTTTGTCTTTTTCTGAAAATTATCTCTTAACAGACATGATCTAGTGTAAACTGTGTATATTTGAAGTTTTACTGACACTAATTAGATAACTCAGTGTCTGAAGGCTTTCCTGTCTAACTTTTAGCGGCCAAGTTATCGTAAATACCATACTGCATATTTGATTTTAGTTTTATAAAAGGACGAAAAGAAACTTGAATTGCAAATGGCAGAAAGGGCATTTATAATGAGATTTTGATGCAAGTAAATTAACTACTTAGGAATGTTATTTAGTCATGAAGTTCATTGTGATTATCATTTGTTTTATTTCTACCCTTTGATGTTTCATTTCCCATAAGGTCTATGCCAAACCTTCAGCCCTCCCTTTAAGCCCTGAACTCCAATTCGTCTTTCATGCTCAGCAAAGAATTTACTTCTCTCTTTGCAAAGAAAACCAATGCTATTAGCTGTATGATTTTTGAATCATCATAACAGCCTGAAGAATAAGATTTATTATTCATATTTAGATAAAGAATTGGAAACTTGGAGATGTTAAATGATCCAAAGCCTGCGGGATTTCCCCCACAGCCACCATGGGCAACAGTTTGTTTTCCCTGTGTGATAATTTATAACCATAACAAAAGACTACTGACCAAGTGGTGAAATAACAGAAATTTATTCCTCACCATTCTGGAGGCTGGAAATCCAAGATCAAGATATCGGCAGTTTTGGTTTCTCCTCATGCCTCTCCTTGGCTTTGTGATGATCACTGTCTTGCTATGTCCTCACATGGCCTTTTTTCTGTTCATGCGCATTCCTGGTGTCTCTCCTGTGTCCTGATCTGCTCTTTCTACAACACCAGTCAGAAAGGGTTAGGACATGCCCTGGCAAACTTATGTTCACTTAGTAACATCTTTCAAGGCCCTAAGTCCAAATATAGTCGTATTCTGAGGTACCCAGGTGAGGGCCTCAACATGTAAATTTTGAGGGTACCATTTCATCCTGCAACAATCTGACTACCTCGCCTTCTCTGTATCCCAATTAAATGTAAACAGTAGTCTTGCTTCTGTCTGTAACACTTAAATGAAACTGCTCAGTTGGGCCTCATCTCATCAGTGAAGTTTTTATTGACTACTTTTCATTTTGAAATAATCTTACACTTACAGGAGAGCTGCAAAAATACTACAGAGGATTCTCTTATACCTCTTATCCAGCTTTCCTGTGATGGACATCTTACATATCCATAGTATTATTAACATTGTCACAATACTATTAACTAATTTATAAACTTTATTCACCTTTCATGACTTTTTCCACTAATGTCTCTTTCTGTTCCAGGATGTAAACCAGGATACCACATTCTATTTAGTCATCATGTTTCCTTAGTTTCCTCCAATTTGTTTCAATATATCAATCTTTCCTTTCCTTCATGTCCTTAATTATTTTTGACATTTCAGATGAGTTAATTTGTAAAATGTCTCTCAGACTGAGCTTATCTGTTTTTCTTATTACTAGATTGAGGTCATGTGTTATGGCAAAATACCATGGAAGTGATGGTTGCTTTTCATTGTATTATAACAGGGAGTACATTATGATATCAATGTGTGTCATTACTGGTAATGTTAACCTTGACCATTTGATATGTTAAATTTATAAGGCTGCCATAACAAATTACCACAAACTTGGTGGCTTAAAACAAACAGAAATTCATTCTCTCACAGTTCTTGAGGCCAGAAGTCCAAAATCAAGGTGTTAGCTATGTTCATTCCTTTTGGAGGCTCTGAAAGAGAACCTGTTCCATGCCTTTTCTAGCTCCTGGGGACAACCATCAGTCCTTGGCTTGTAGATGCATCACTCTTGTCTTTACACCTGTCTTCACATGGCCTTCCTCTGGGTATGGCTTTTATTTCTGCCTCATTTTAAGGACACCAGTAATTGAATTTAGGGTCCACCCTAAATCCAGGATGATCGCATTTTAAGATATTTAATTCAATCTGTAAAACCGTATTTTAAAATAAGGTAACATTCAAAAGTACCTGAGATTAGGACTTGGACATATTTTAAGGGGGAACAAATGTCAACTTACAGTGATGATTTTTTTCCTTTGTCATGAGTAAGCATCTTGAGAGAGTTATTATTATTATTTCTTAAAGATTTTATTGGGGAATTGGGGGTGAGGAACAGTGTTGGGGAATCGGGAAAGGGGAATAGACAAGTTGCTGTCTATTTTTGTTCTTCAGTCTAGTTGTGGAGGACGTCGCTTCACTGGCCCATGTCGGTATTGTGATCATTGTGATCTTCTGGCTGAGGCAGATCATTCACCAGACCTTGGACAGCTGCTCATGGTGGCTCATGGCAACTCACACTGGCTGCAGGCCATTCACGATGGCCTAAGGCCCCCACTGCCACAGGGGCTGCAGCCTACGCTGTCGCTGGCAACTCACGGCAGTCCAGCTCCAGGTTGAGCTGTTGTTCACCAGCTTAGCTGTAGAGGGCACAGCATCACTGGCCCTCATGTGGGATCCGAACCGGAGCCCTGCTGCTCAGAGCTGGTGTCCCAAACCAACTCAAGCATTGCGCCACTGGGTCAGCCCGAGAGAGTTATTTTGAGACTATGTAACTATAGTCATTCTTCCCTTAATGACAGGGGTACTTCTGAGAAATACAATCTTGGGTGATTTTGTCCTTGTGCAAACATCACAAGGTGCACCTTCACACCCACCTAGATGGTATAACCTATTATTGTAATTGTTTGTGCTGTGCTGTTTTATGACGGGCTGCACAGTTGGCTTGTTTACACCAGCATCACCATGAACACAAGAGTAATGCCTTGATCTATGACAGGCGTTATCAAAGCTACAATGTCACTAGGCTATTGGAATCTCTCAGCTCCATTGTAATCTTATGGGACCGCTATTATATATGAAGTCCATCGTTGACTGAAATGTTGTTATATGGCACATGAATGTATCTTGTTTTTCCACAAACTTGCACACACTAATTTTACCAGCCGTCAGTCGAGTTTGCCTGAGACAAATATTACTGCGGTGTTCTAATGCTGATTTTTTATTTCTTTCATTTTTCTACACTCATTAATTAAAATCCATTTGTAAGAAAAGAGCTCTATCAATCAGTATTGTTGCTTTTACAAAGAAAATATATAAGACATCCAATTAAATCTTAATTTCAGCTAAGCAATGGATAGATTTTTAGTATAAGTACATTCAATGCATATCTGAAATATACTTACATAAAAATTATTTACTGTTTATTTTAAATTCAGATTTAATGGTGTGTGTGTGTTTTATTTGTTAACTCTAATTGGTATAGCCAGATAGATAGGTATGTATTTTATTCTATGGGTCATAATGCCATAGTATCAGTATTTATTTTGTTTCTCAAATTGTTCCAGCTTTGGCTATTGGGATTTCTTTCATATTGACTTCTGCACCCTTTCAGCATGTCCCTGTTTTTTGTTGGTGGTGTTGCTTTTTTTTTCACATTTATTATTTTCTGGCATCACAAAATAATCTAGGTTTAGTTTATACTTTCAGAGCCCTAATTCTTTTTAGTGAAAAATGGTATTTAGCAACCAAAATCTGAGCTGAAGATGTAATCATTGTTATTGGGGTGTCATAGTTTCGAGGACCGCTGAGCCTCTAGAGCTTGGTAATATAGGTATGCATATTGACCCATGCATAGACACACACATTTAGACTTATTTCTGGCCTATCCATCTATAGTAGACAGAATAATGACTCCCTAAAGAAGTCCATGTCCTGATACACAGAAGCTATGACTATGTTACCTTATATGGCAAAAGAGACTTTGCAGATGTAATTAAGTTCAGGATCTTGACATAGGGAGATTATCTGGGTGGGCCCAATGTAATCACAATGGTTCTTAGAAATGAAAGAAGGGGTCAAAAAAAATCAGAATCAGAGAGAAACTTGGAGATTCTATGCTGCTGATTTTGAAGATGGGAAAAGAAAGCCACAAGTCTAGGAATATGAATAGCCTCTAGAAGATGGACATGGCAAGGAAATGGGCTTTCTTGAGAGCTTCCAGAGGGAGCATAGCACTGCTGGCACATTGATTTTAGTTTAGTGCACCCCCTTTTGGACTTAATGAACTCCAAACTGTAAAATCATAAGTCTCTGTTGTTTTAAGCCACTAAGTTTGTGTTCATTTGTTACATCAGTAATAGGATACTAGTACACCATTTATATCAGTATTTAAAAACCACAACTTCCTACTGAGGCCTACAATTCCAATCGAACAGAGGGTTTATTTTTGTTTTCCCCTTTCCTTATTTGGAATTTATTTCTCCAACAAGGAACTACCTATTATTTTCAACAACATATTTACTTATATGTTCACCTCTAGTAGACACATAAATTAGTTTCAGAATTTTTAACCTATGCTTCTGTAAGGAACACATTCAGAAGCTAGAATAGCATTTATTATATGTATAGTTCCTTGTGTATTTAGCCTATTTACATCCAGTCAAAACACTGTTTTTCAAAGTAAATTCATTTTCTTTCTCACCTCATTGAGTTGATCATATCATTTATTTACATATTGCTATTCAATTGGGTTTATTTACTATCATTTATATATTATTTATTTTAGCTTCCACCTTCCAATCTTGGTTGATATTTTATTAAATTTACATACAGTAAAATTCATTATTTATGGTGTACCATTCTCGAAGCATTTATACATGGATAGGATCATGTATCCTCCAACACAGATACAACACATAGCAGTCCCGTAAGCTCCTTTCCTCATCCTGTAATTATTTCCATGTCCTACCATGTATGACTGGGAACCATGCGTTTATTTTCCTTCCTTGTAATTTTAAATTTTTCAGAATGTACTGTAAATTAAATTATGAATTTGTAGCTTTTTCAGATCTGGCTTCTTCCAATTAGTAAAAACATTTAAAATTCACTCATGATATTGAGTGAATCAATAATATATTGCTTTTCATTGCTGATAGTATTCCAGAGTATGTATGTACCACATTTTATCCATTCACGTGTTAAAAAACATGTGGGTTGTCTCCAATTTTGAGGAATTATGCCACAGGGTTTTCAATATATATTTTAACTAATCAATGTCTTTCAAATAATATTTTTCATTTGCATTGTAAAGAAAGGATCTTATGACACTATATTCCCAATTCTTTCCTCCTATCCATTGCTCTATTTTTTCATGTATTTTGTTTTTACTTCAGCTGTAACAACACAATATGTCAATACTAATTTTGCTTCAGACAATCACTTCACTTTTAGAGCAGTTAAATATAAGACAAAATAAAAATAAATTACTTATCTTAACTTTATTGGATTTCCAGTCCTGCTTATGTATTTGTACAGATTCCATTTTCTGTCTGGTATCATACTCCTTCTGTCTGAAGAATTAACTTTAACATTTGTTGTAAATTAGGTGAGAGAAGTTTCTTAGCTCACATAAAAATATAATTCATACATGAGGCCCTGAGATTTTTATTAAGGGAAGGAAAGAAAAACAGAGGAAGAACAAAGGAAAAAAGAGCTTATTTCAATCTAATCTATCTGGGATCTAAAGTGTATATATTTAATATGAAATACTTTATTTGTTGTAATAACATTCTATAAAAATATTCAGTATATTTGGTTTTATAAAATTAATCCGTGATATTTTACATATTATAGTTGTATCATATCCTCCCTCAAAGAAATATTTCATGTGTAATGCATGTCATATAAAAATATGTATAGCAGGGCCGGCTGAGTGGCTCAGTTGGTTAAGAGCTCGCTCAAGAGTTTGAACTATGAGCAACAGTGGTTTGAGTCTTGGCCCGAGCTGAGCAGCTGCTGAGTTGCCAACAGGTGGCAGGATGGCTCAGCTAAAAAAAAAAAAAAAAGTATGTATAGCATAAGGCTATGTGTATATGTGTATGTAAAAATATACACAACATATTTTTATATATATGATATGCAGGTAGACACAAAAATATTTACTAGGATTACTTTAAGCATATTAATGAGATCGAGAGTTGAATGCAAAATTTTACTTATAGTCTGTATTTCTGTATTCTTTGAATTTTACTATTAATATATATTGATTGTATAAGTTTACTTCAGAGTAGAAAAAAATGTATTTTTAAAAATTAACATATCCTACTAGTTTAAAACTAGTATCTTTAAAACACAGCCAACTATTTTCTCTCCAATGTATAAGCAATGCTTCAGTAAAATTACAGAATTTCTAAAATCTAAGACTACCTGCAATGGACAGTCTCTAAATCTAGAAACATTGGGAATTGTAGGCTCTGTTTCTCTTATTTTTAATTGCAGTATTTTTTTATTGTAGTTTTTAAGTAACAGTAATTCAGATTTGTTGTCAATCACTTCAAACCATCAGCCCATAAAGTATTATTCTGTATTTACTAACTCAGACAAAATAATGATGAAACCAAAGAATACATTAGTCAGTTACTACTACTAACTGAACAATTACAAATAGTGTGTTTCCTTAAAAATAAGAAAATCAGCATATAGTCCTTTTCCTGTTTTGTCTGATTCTGCATTGCAGATTTCTAAAATTTGCTCCTGAATCTTTCTTGTTCATCTGGAACCATCTTTGAATACTCTATCATTGCTGTGCCCCACTCTAATGATTTAGTGGAGTTATAAATCATTAGAAACACCAATCTGGCTGATGATGCATTTCAGTAATACATCATCAGAAAAAGGTGCTTAGGTGATATATTACTCCAAAGATGGCGCTGTGTAGCATCTCATCCAGGAACACTTCTAGTTAGTACATAGAGCACTTGCTTTGGAGAGGAGCATTTAGAAATACATTCACTGTCTTTGGTCTAAGGTTTAATCCATCTTTAAATATCTTGTTACAAGACTTCCACTCTAACTATTTGTTGCTAAAAGCAGACATTCACAAGAAATATATCATGTTTTTGAGGGAAAATTACTCTCTTCATCAAGAAATGCATTGACATGATATTTCAAACTTTTATTGAATATTAACTTTCTACATCTCTTAGTATTAATATGTAAGACCATATAATACAGAGATATTCTTCATCATCAATATTAATCATCATATTGCATATTCTAAAATAGCAATACTAGAATAATGTGACTCTGGAGACACATCTACAATCACTATTAACCAGAGCCATATGACTCCTGTGTGAACTGTAAAGTGTTTAAAATAGTATAATTTTAAAATAAGCTCGCAGGGATCTGTGGATTAAATTTGAGTCTTATATAGTTTGAGAGCCATATCAATCAATCTTCTAACATTTAGTTATAATCAAGTATTATTTTACATTATTGACTTTCTATTTGTGAGAAATAGTGTATCATTTTTCTCATAGTAAGTCAAGAGTAATAGGTCTGGACTCTAAAATTGAATAGACAGGGTTATTTTTGTTTTGTTTTTTAAAATAAAAAAGAAGCAATCTGGCCAGTGAAAAGAGCACCCATATACACTTTTAATGTTAATGAAAATGGTACAAACATAACCTTATATGAAAGCCTTACTCTATGATGGGAAAATGTAAAAAATAATACAATGGAGCCACTTCAAAATGGAGTCAGAGCCACCAGCCCAGAGGAAATACCTTCCATGTCTAACTCCTCAAACCTTTATATTGTTTGAACTGGGCAAAATAAATGGGGCCAAAGCAACACTATATTCCAAACAACTGTTTGCAAAGCTAACAGGGTAGCAGATATCCTGATTATGGACTGAAAAGTGAAGCCATTCTTTAGAGTTACACTACCATGTATAGCTAGAGAATAAGAGCTTATTTGCACCTATAGAAATTTCTTCCATGGTTTATGGACATCAATAGAAATTCCTTCCTTATAGTCATGTAATTATCCTCCATTCCTTTTTTTCATAAATACCCCTTGCCTTCACTTCCTAATCAGAACACTGGGTTTCTGCCTGAATCAGTGCTTCCCAGAATTGCAATTTTTTTTTCCCTAAATAAACACTGCCTCACACTTTTGCCTTTTCTTTTTAGGTTATCAAAAGAAAGTTCTTACGAATTTTGAAAATTTTTCATCTCTGATGATGCGGATGTACACTTGCATTTATCAACCACTGTTCTAAAGCATCACATTGTCTTGGATCTCAGAAACATATTGGCCCCCTAATCCTAAAGAAAGGAACATTTTCTTTTGTTTTCTCTCCTCCCCCCCAAAATACCCTACTCTCTGCCTGCCCAATCCAAGACTCATTAAGTTCTGTGCTGAGCTGGTGGGCAGAAATTATATCTGTTCTTTTTAGGATAAATATTGCCTTCTACTCAAAAAGGAATGTCTTACCTCTTGACCCATTGTGGACAATTAGAGAGTACAATTCGCAAGAGTATGAGGATGCAGTGTGAAATCCCATCTTCTGTTCACCCTCAATCATGGTCCATGTCCTTGCTGGTTATTTCTTCTATGTGAGAGGAGGGGAAGATCAGTCTGACCCATCCTGCCTGCAACAGTCCATCACAATCTTCTGTCCCCAAAGACCTCAGTCTTTAAAAATAAGCAAAAAATGTCAGGTGTAGAACAGCTCAAGTCCAAATTAACAATAATAACACTGAATATTTGTTTTATATAAAATATGAGGAGTCTTAATTATCTGATAATTTTTCACCTACTTTCATTACCAAGCAGAAACATAATTATTTACGTATTCTTCATTTGATTGCCTTTCAAACCTTTCAAATCTTTTCCAAGGACAATAGAGATTATTTACTTTAAATCTGCTTGATTAAGTGACCTGATAAAGTGATTCTCCCATAAAAGAATCTGTTAGCTTGAAAGATAAATTCCAATCTTCTTTTTAGATGGTAGAAAATGCTTATGACTTTGAAATTGGCAGTTTTTCCTGCCAGGCACCACAGGATGTCTCATTATACAAGCTTCAGGAAAGAAATTTAGACTTGTTTTTTTTTTTTAAAGCCTAAGAAATTTTTTACACACAGGCACAATAATTCCTCTTTAAATAATACTAAACAGATAATCCAAAATACAGGAAAACCTACCCTCCAATACATCCATTGAGCTATTATTGACAATAACAAAATGATAGGAACAATCTAAGGTCCCGAAATAGGGGACTAAATGCATACCTCATGGAGCCATCTTTGCAGCTAATGTTTTCTCAGTAGAATATGTACTAGTTTTCAAATCAAAATTTTATGTAATATACTTTTCTTTCATTATGTATAATCTTTTTAGTCATTGTTTATACAGGAAAAATTTATATTTGTATCTCTAAAACACAATGAAATATTTTTAACAAAATGGTATTTGGTGTAAATCTCGGTATATTCCAAATACATCAGTATCATGGTAAAACATTTTGAAAAGCATGCTGAGTTACAACAGAGGGCAGGCATCTTGTGGATGAGGCTGGCCACAGAGAGAGACATCGCAGAGTTTCAGCCAGTGTGTGTCACTAGGATGGACTTTTCCTTAAAAAATGGCCGAATATTGCTTTAGAACCAGAGAAGCTTATAACTGCACAGGAGTCCCCTCTTATTCATGGTTTTACTGTCTGCGGTTTCAGTTACCTGTGGTCAACCATGGTCCAAAAATATATGAAAAATTCCAGAAATAATTCGAAAGTTTTAAATTGCTGGCCATTCTGAGTAGCGTGATGAAGCCTCAGGCGGCCCACCTGGAACACGAGTCGCCTGATGTCCAGCCTCTCCACGCTGCACGCTCTCCCTGCCCATTAGTCACTTAGTAGCCTTCTTGGTTATCAGGTCAGCTGTCAAGGTATCGCTGTGCTTGTGTTCAAGTCACTCTTATTTCACTGACTAATAACCCCAAAGCCAGTCAGGCTCGTATAACTTTTATTATAGTATAGTGTAATAATTGTTCTGTTTTATTTTTAGTTATTGTTGTTAATCTCTTACTGTGCCTAATTTATAAATTGAACTTTATCATAGTTTTATATGTATAGGAATAAAACATAGTATGCATAGGATTTTGTACTATCAACAGTTTCAGGCACACACTGGGGGTCTTGGAATGTATCCTTGGATAAGGGGGACTACTATCATTCACATGTTGATATTTTCTTCAGATGTCATTATTTATTTATTTATTTATTTATTTATTTTTATGATTTTTTATTGGGGAATTGGGGGAAGGGGAACAGACAAGTTGCTGTCATTTTTGTTCTTCAGTCTAGTTGTGGAGGATGTTGCTTCACGGGCCCAAGTTGGCACCATCATTGTGCTCTTCCCAGGAGAGGCCGATCAGTGGCCGGCTTCTGGACGGCCGCTCACTGCGGCTGCTGGCCGCTCACGCTGGCTGCTGGTTACACACGGTAGCCATGGCAGCCCACTGCCACAGGGGCTGCAGCCTACGCCTTCGCTGGTGACTCAGGGCAGCCCAGCTCCAGGTTGAGCTGTTGTTCAGCATCTTAGCTGTAGAGGGCAGTGTCACTGGCCCTCATATGTGGAATCCGAACTGGGGCCCTCTGGCATCCCAAGCCAGTTCTTAACCATCGCGCCACTTGGCGGGCCCAGATGTCTTTATTTGTAAAATAAAAAAATGTTACAGCTATTGCTGAGCTCCTACTCCCTCTTTATAATTGCCCCTCATTTCTTTCCCAGAGATAACAAGTATTATGAAGTCGGTGTCATTCTTATACACCTATAGTTATATTTTTATACACATGCACATATATAATTATGTAACATTTTGTGTAAATTGAAATTATAACATTTTATTATATTATATGTATCTTTTATAATTTGTTATTTTCACTCAAAATAGCAAAGTATGTTTTTGCAATATCTCCATGTTGTTACATATAAATCTAGTTCATTCATTTAAACTAGTTTATTATATTCTATTGTGAGAGTAAACCCACTGCCTCTTTATGAATTATTCGTTTTCAGTTTTAAACATTTAAAAGCATTTGCATACCACAATAGGCATCATTGTACATGTTCCTCCTTCTATGATACATTCTCATATGTAGAGTTGTTGGGTTTGAGAAAATAACGCAGCATCAACTTGACTAGCTATTGACAAATTGCTCTCCAAAAGTGGTTGTACTGATAAACACAAGATCCTATTCCTATAACCTGGGAAGCATTTGGTATTATCAAAGGGTTTAAACATTTCAATCTAATGCGTTTGAAATGCACGTCACTATTATTTAATTTGCACCTCCTTGATTATCAGTGATTCTGGTCAATACATTTTATTTGCATATCTAAACTATAGTTAGGATATACACCATATGGATATACACAATACCATATAGAATGTGTCTTTTTCATTTAACTTAATAAAGGATATGTTTTCATGTTATTAAAAACTTTAAAAATGAAATTTAATAAATTGATTTATTCCATCCTAGGTCTACAACCACTTTTTAATTTGGTTAACCATTATTTAGTTTGCAAATTTCCTAGTTTCACTGGGGCAAAACAAATGGTTTAAATATGCTGACTTCCACTTCCAGGAAGGTGGAATAGCCATAGTTTCCCCTATGTGTTCTGAGCAGATCTAACAACCTTAGATATTATATATAAAACAATCTTAGCAAAACTCGGAGGGGTAGAGACAAGAGATAGACTGTCTAGGGTGTCAGGACCCAAAGGATGACATAGCGGGAAGTTCCTGGATTTTCTTTATGCCTCGTGTATCTCAGACTTGGGGTTAAAGAAGCTAACTACATGGAACCCACATAAACATAAAAATACACACAAAACCCAGCAAAGTCCTGCTGTCTCTAGCCCAAGGACTAGGCATGAAGCAGCCTAGCAACACAGAAACTTGTACACAATAACCACTCTATTCCAGATTTTGGAAGCTAGACTGTACCCAAGCCAGGCAATATGAGGCCCCCCAATACTCTGCTGGTGTGGCTTAAGGGAAGGTAGGGAGGCAGAACTTGCATTACCCCTCACTGTGTGGTGCCATGGAGATCTCACAGGTGTTCGAAAGTTTCCAGAGCTGCCCAGCAGAAACATTCTACTGATTTTGAAGTTTTATGTTGATAAAGTTGTATCTAGTACTTTCTAAAATTATTCACTCACACTTTATTCTCACTTTTATTTCAAAGTTTTAAGATGTATTTCCTCTCGTTTAAATTATTTATGTTTTTGAAGGCTTTGAAGATGTTGAATTTTTTCAAAATAGTTTATGCTTCCAGTTATTACATCTAATTACCATGAATTACTCTATTGCATTTGTTTTCTAATTAATTTTAATATTTAATTCATAGTCAATTTATAAATGAATGATTTGTATAATCCATATGTAATATGCAATATAAATATGTAAAATATATAACTATATATAATTTTTTCTAACTTAATAAATTGTACACTTAGTTTTATAAAGATAACATATTGCATTTATAAACTAAATACTGCATATATGTTATATAAATTAAACATTTTTCTTAAAATTTAATACTCAATAATTTAATTTATTAGTTGAATAAGGATCAAGGAGTTATCTTTGATTATCATTTAATAAATGTTGTAACTTTTGACACTCTGAGTAAGGTGTCTAGACTCCATGACTTTCTCTTTGACACTGTAGTTGCTTGATAATTTCTTTTAACATTCAGCTGGTGTGATTTTGTTTGTTTACTTCTTTTATTAATTTCCAATACTAATACCTTGTGGTTTGGGAGTGGCTTCTTTTTTAAGAATTGGTGGTGGTTTTCTTAATGGCACAGTATATTATCATATTTTTAAAATATTCCATGCCTGCTTCAAATGTTGAATGTTCCATATATGTGTATGTATAAATACACATACAAGCATAGATAGATATGCAAAAATGCAATATTACTGTAGGAAGAACTAACATATTAAGTTATTTTCTTTTGTATTTTATTTACTGTTAATTGCTCAAGTTATAAGTTAGGAGAAAACAAATTGTGGAACTATAAGTTAAAAGCTACAAACCATGTGAAAGGAGCATTTTATAATATTCTTATTTATTATTGTAAGAAGCTGGAATCACATTTAAGAATTCTTAGTATTGAGAAAGGTTTTGCATTAGTAATGGTACAAATATAGAATATAAGGAAAATGAATTTCTCTTCTTAGTTAAGTACATTATATAAGCCTTTTAAATTAATTTTTTAAGATAAATTTGTATGTGCAGTTCCAACCTACATGAATAAATATAATTCCTTCTACTGAAATGTGGAGTTTCCTTTTGTTTGGAGGAGGCATACTATCACTTAACATTGTTTTCCCCAAATGCAGTGGTTTGACTAGTTCCCAGAAGAACATTTTCCTTAATTTCCTTTTGGATTATCTAGCTCTTGGGTTTAAATTTAAAGTTTAAAAGAACCATTTGATTTTAATAACTTTTATGTGTAGTGCTCCATTAAATTTGGGCTTTAGCACATAGAACTACTTTTCCATGAGGTGATTTCTAGTAAATCCCTGTGTGTAAAAGCAAGATAAACACACATCAGTGAGTTTGTTATTGCAATTAAATTATTGGATTTTTACATTTGAATATGTTTTGAGCATTGAAAAGTATGAAGAGCCTGTTTTCTCATGTTGGTCATGGACACTTTTCTGACACTTAATAACTTGAAATAAGCCTGCCAATATTCTTAAACGTCTGAGAATATGGAAATGCTACATAGTTAATATAGGGAAAGCAAATTCAGTAAGCCACATTTGCTTAATAACAACCTAGATAAACTCTTCCACAGAATCCATTTTGTGAAGTCTGAATTCTCATTTAGTACACTCTAATTTTGACTTTTCCATTAAAATATTACTCTCACACATCTTTTTGTAATGTTTCACTTATTTTGCTCAAAGCAATGAACTAAATTTGCTCTCACTAGAATCTTCCTGCTAACGACCATCCACGTACATTCCAAAACATGAGCTATATGCACTCTGAGTCAGGTACTTTTTTCTTTTCTGTTTTTGTTCTTTTCTCTTGCATATTTCCAGTGCCTGTTTCAGTATTTTAAAAATATTTTTATTAAAATATAGCTAACATACAATATTATATTAGTTTCAGTTGTACACCATAGTTATTCAATATTTATATACCTAACAAAGTGATCCCCATGATAAGTCCAGCAACCATCTGACACTGTATCACACTATCACAATATTATTGACTATATTTCCTGTGCTGTACATTTCATCCCCATGACTTATTTTTTTTATACCTGCAACTTTGAGCCTCTCATTCCCCTTCACCTTTATCCCCCCTTTTTAAAAAATTTTCAATTACAGTTGATATTCAAAATTATTTTATATTAATTTCAGGTGTACAACATAATGGTTAGACATTTATATAATTTAAGAAGTGATCCTCCTGACTAGACTAGTACCCACTTGGCACTATACATAGTTATTACCATGTTATTGACTATATTCCCTATACTTTACTTCACATCCCCATGATGATTTTGTGATTACCAGTTTGTACTTCTTAATCTCTTCACCATTTTTAACCTGCCCCCAACCCGACTCCCACCCATCACCCTGATAAGTCTAGTACCCATATGACACCATACATAGTTATTTCAATATTATTGATTATATTCCTTATGCTCTACCCTACATTCGCATGACTACTGTGTAACAACCATTTGTATGTCTTAATCCCTTTTTTACCCTCCCCGCAACCACCCACCCATCTGGCAACCATCAAAATGTTCTCAATATCTATGAGTTTGTTTCTGTTTTGTTTGTTCATTTATCATGTTCTTTAAATTTCACATAAGTGAAATCACATTGCATCTGCCTTTTTCTGTCTGACACTCCACTCAGCATAATACCCTTTAGGTCCATCCATGCTGCCGCAGATGGCATAACCCATTCTCTTCTGTGGCCAAGCAATATTCCATTTTATATCTATATCACCATTGTATATATGTTCCATCTCCTCTTTATCCATTCTTCTGTCGACAGATACCCAGGCTGTCTCCATATCTTGGCCATTGTAAACAGTGCTGCAGTGAATATATGGATGCACACATCCCCCTTGAAGTAGCATTTTGGGTTTCTTCAAATACCCAGAAGTGGAATTACTGGGTCCTTCTTTGTTTCTTGTTATAGCCTTTGTTTTAAAGTCTGTTTTCTCTGGTATAAGTACTGCTACTTCAGCTTTGTTTGTCTGTTTCCATTTTCATGAAATATCTTTTTCCATCCCTTTAACTTTCAATCAATCTATGTGGGTCTTTTGATCTGAAGTGAGTCTCTTATAAGCAACATATGTTTTCTTATCCATTTAGTCATTGATTGGAGCATTTAATCCATTTGCATTGAAAGTAATTGTTGATATGTAGTTATTGCCATTTCATTTTTCATTTTTTTTTGTCTTAATGAAGTCCTTCTAAGATGGCTTGTAATACTGGTTTGGTGGTGATGAACTCCTGTAGCTTTTTCTTGTCTGGGATTCTCTGTATCTTGATGTACTCTTGTTGAATACAGATTTTTGCATAAAGGGAATGCTTGAGTTAATTCATATTGTCATATATGTAGTCACTCATTTATTCAGTAATTCATTCATTTACCCCAAAATTCACTTACACAGTTATTAAAAAATATGTATTCATTTTATCAAACACTATTTTGTGTTAGATACCATGCTGATCTTGAAGAAATGTTAAGCCCTGTTTTCCCCTATACAGTCACCATGAGTAGACAGTGTACTAACTTCCAAAATGATGCCCTCAGTGTTATTGAATAAATCTTAAAACTTAAATAGAGCCTCCACTACAACCAATATTTTTCTTGAAGCCAGTTACTTCATTGACTTTATTCTTACTGCAATTTTCTGAGACTGTGTATGTGTGTATGAGAGAGAGAGAGAGAGAGAGAGAGAGAGAGAGAGAGAGAGAGAGAGAGAGGTACAGAAGTGATGTGTTAAGTACTTGTATTGGTCACAACATAATTATGAGTATGTATGAGAGCATTAAATTCTCAATTGATCTTAGAATTCTATCTTCTAAATGATATATTAAACTGAAGAAAATATGATGAACAAATTACATGTTATTTATTTATTTTTTTTGGTGGGGGGAGAATAGTAAGAAAACATACTCTGTTTAAAATTATTTAGGTTGGGCTGGCCGAGTGGCACATTGGTTGAGAGCTGGCTTGGGATGCCAGAGGGCCCCGTTTCGGATCCCACATATGACGGCCAGTGACACTGCCCTCTACAGCTAAGATGCTGAACACCAGCTCAACCTGGAGCTGGGCTGCCGTGAGTCACCCGCATCGCTGTAGACTGCAGCCCCTGCTGCAGTGGGTTGCCATGGGCTACTGTGTGTAGCCAGCAGCTGCAGTGAGTGGCTGTCCAGAAGCCAGCAACTGATCTGCCTTGCCCGGGAAGAGCGTAATGATGGTGCCAACTTGGGCCCATGAAGCAACGTCCTCCACAACTAGACTGAAGAACAAAAGGACAGCAACTTGTCTGTTCCCCTTCCCACAATTCCCCAGTGCTGTTCCCATCCCCCAATTCCCCAATAAAAACCTTTAAAAAATAAAAAAAAATAAATAAAATTATTTAGGGATAATAATTGTACAAGAAAAATTAGAAGAGAAATAATATTTATGTTTTAGAGTTATGATTTCTGTTAGACACAATGCTGTTAACCCCTCAGAAGAATTTCATGTGGTAGATGTTATATGTATTAAAAAAAAATTAAGCTGTACCCTGTAGTACATACAGCTAGTATGAGATAGTGTTGGTCTCAAAATATGTGCCATTTTTTCTGATAGAGAATTAATTCTATTTGTCTTCTTTTTTTAACTTAATTCTAGAGATCCTTTAAACCCCTAAGGCAAATAATTTAAGTGAAAACAAAAACTATATTTCTTGGAGAGAAAAAAAACTAACCTATATGAGATCAACCAAATTGATTCTCTTTTCTGATTGGTGAGTCTGTTGTTATTCTTACGTTTAATGGCGAGTTGAGCTGAGAATGATGCTGTTGCACTACAAGGGGGCACAAGTTTTTAATATAGTCCATAAGGGTTAATCTGTTTTTTGTTGTCATATTGTTATTCTAAATAAGTGTATTCCCACTGCTCTTCTTTTTTGATGTTTAAATTAAACAAATATCCACACACGGTCTTCTCTGTGAGAGAGCCTGCATGAGGCACCCTGTTTTGTCTTTGAGGAATGTAAAGATCAGTGCAATGGTTGCTATCAGTGCCTTAATAGATGTTCATATAAAATGGGCAAAAGGGAAAAATAATTATAATTTGGTTGATAATGAAGTCCTTTATTAGTATTATTTTTTAGAAAAGTGGCTTTGAAAAGACAGACTTTGGAAAAGCAAATATCAATCAAGTAGTATATATTTACTTCCTACTATGATTTAGATTGTATTGAGGATACCAATGTACATGACTGGAAATACAAAAGCATCAGTGTGCACAATTCCTGGGCACCTTAGTTTGGAATCTATTTGGATACCAAAAAAAAAATAATAATAGAATCCTATTTGCACTTGTTTTAAATAAGAAAATATACGAGGAATCTCACAAATCTTTAGAAACTCAAATTCAGGAAGTATACCACAGAGCCTTAGAAGAGATTGGAACCAAAAATTGTAAGCATCAAAATGTGTCAATGTCTTTTGTTTTCTAGGACTTTAGGGTTTGTTGCTACCTTTTTTCCCCCAAATCTGATTCAAATTTTCATCCTCTTTCTTTCTAAAGGCCATCTTTCTCTACTGACCTCCAGCTCAGTACTGATAATCAAGAGTCTATGTTGTAACTCCTAATTCCTAACAGGGAAAATATGGTGGACAAAACTCCACTTGGGAAACCATCCTTGGCTAACCACCCAGTAGCCATTGAATAGAAATGGGGTCAGGTCATCCAGGGCTATCATTACTTGGCCATGGGTGGTGAAAGTTATCTATAAAATTATGGGTCATAAAGGGGCAGGAGTCATGGCCAATAGATTCAGAAAGTGTAATCACTTGTTCTGAGCCATCTAAATTGTATAGTCTGATTTATAGCATGATTTAGTTTGGATGGCACCGAAAATAATCTTGGTCATGAAATCTAATTTTCAAAAATAATAGCAACTGCTGAATTCAACAAAACTTTCTATGTTTCTAAGATAGTCTAAGCTGCGTCTTTGAGAGGAGAAATAGTTTCATCAGGTGTGTAATTATAAAATAGTATAACGGAGGTACAAAATAGCCCAAGGGAATCTATTGTGGTAATTCAAAACATAGTGGCCACAGTTGGAAATAAACTGGGGATTTTCTCACAGAAGCTTTCAGCTTTCAGCTGCTATAGACATGCCATAAATCAATATGGTTATACAACTAGTATCTTTCTCTTCTACCTCAACACATACTATAAGCATTAGTGATCATGTTGGCTTCTATTTTCACACACCTGAAACCAAACAAGACAAACTTTGATTTTTCTAAGTTACAGCTTAAACAAATAACAGGTCCTCACAAAGAATGAATGTCTAATCAGACCATCTACACCCTCCTGCAATTTAAATCTTGTGAGTCAAAATTTGAAATTTGGTCATCAGTGTCCCCCTTTGTAAATAAAGACCACTCAGACATTTGAGCTACATACATAGAGGCTTAGGATCAATTTCTCATTTACTAGTTCCTCTCTTACCCAAGTTCAAATGATTCTATTCAATGCTGTGTAACTCTGTTCCTTATCCTACAGATCAGGGCTTGGGCATCCTCACAAACCATTTTCTATCAGAGGTGAAGATATTGCTCTATTCTTACTAAAGAATAAGAAGAGTAGCAGCTGGAACCTTATTGTTAGTTTAAGTAGTTTAATTTTAAGGCCCTATCCTGTCTTAGATCATTTGGTTGCAGAGAGCTGAAACCCACTGAGAGAAAATCAATAAAAAGGGGAAGAGAGTAATTATGTAAATATAGGAGAATCTTAAGGAATCTAAATACAGGAACTAAAGCTAGCCTTTGCCTTTATGTTATAACAACTGGATATTAAGAACAAAACAAAACAAAACAAAACAAAAAACAAAAGTGATTCCTCTCTCTCTCCTTCTCCCTCTCCAGGCCTTCCTCTCTCCCTCCCTTCCTTCTAACACTTCTGCTCCTCCATTCTCCCTGCTCTTTTCTTTGACTTTCACATTCAGGCTTCTTTTTTCTCACCTGCTTGTATGTATAATAGATACTTCATCACAGTCAATGTGAAGTAGATCTGAGTCCTCAAGATTGAATGATTTTCAGTTCAGTGTCTCACAGCTAATTGGTTTATTGTTAGTCTCTGTCCCAACTTTTGAAAATGTAATCTAATTAAATCAATTTGGCTCAGTTCTCCAGAGCTGGTTAACCCTGGCTGGACATGGAGTCGAGTAAGCCTCCTCCAGGGTGTTAGACAAGTTAGATTCCCTAGGAAACTATGGCTTGGTGGGAAGTCATTTCCATTTCCAATATGTATCCCTTGCTGTTCTGAATTAAGAATTAACAAAGTAGTAAGTGTTAAGGATTTGCTATATGTCAGCCATCTATTCTAATTTTTATTGTATTTATTTAATATTATTTTCACAATAACCTTGTGATAATTGAACTAATCACACCTATTAATTTTTTTTTAACTGGGACTAGGTAATTTTAAATAAATTCTTCCAGGGGGACAGAATTACAGCATGGGGGTTGGGTAGGGGCAAAGAGAACCCAAATTAAACTATTTACTGATTACTTTTTCTTGTACAAGCTCTAACACCTGTTTTCCATCCTCTTTTCCCTACAATTTTCGCTATATGCCATGTCAAGAGATTTCACTTTTTTTTTCTTTCTCTTTAGTATTTTTTCAAATTTTTTTTAGTAGTTTCCCCCTTTCAAAGATATCTGTAGAGTATTCATTTGATATTTGATGATATGTTAAGTATTTCTTCCATACTTTCTTATGTTGAACACTTTCTGCTTATTAAATCACACACACACACACACACACACAGGAGGTATGATATTAAGTTTGTGAACTTTTTGCAATGATGTTGCTAACCTTTCTTGATATCAGAGGGATTATTCATTATGAATTTGTACCAACTGGACAAACAGTTAACCAAGTTTACTATTTGGAAGTGCTAAAAATGTTGTGTGAAAAAGTTAGACGACCTAAACTTTTCGCCAACAATTCATGGGTCTTGCATCATGACAATGCACCAGCTCACACAGCACTGTCTGTGAGGGGGTTTTTAGCCAGTAAACAAATAACTGCATAGCGACACCCTCCCTACTCACCTGATCTGGCCCCCAATGACTTCTTTCTTTACCCAAAGATAAAGGAATTATTGAAAGGAAGACATTTTAATGACATTCAGGACATCAGGGGTAATATGACAACAGCTCTGATGGCCATTCCAGAAAAAAAGTTCCAAATTACATTGAAGGGTGGACTAGGTGCTTGTGTTGGTGCATAGCTTCCCAAGGGGAGTACTTCGAAGGTGACCGTAGTGATATTCAGCAATGAGGTATGTAGCACTTTTTCTAGGATGAGTTCACAAACTTAATTGTGTATACATTAATAACTAGAACAAATGGTAGACAACAATAGGTATGTACTTTAAATAAAGGAATTTTGGAGTCCAGAAGCTGAATAATTAATTAGCGGGTATTTAAAAAATTATGTTGAAATTTTAAAAAGCAGTAGAAGATGAAACTTATACAAAAGTGTCAGGGGAGAATAGAAGACATGATCATTTGTAGAAAAAAAAGTATGGAAAATTACAGAGGCAGGGGCTATCAAGGAATAAATAATAATTAGTAAAATTGAATTTGGCTAGAGCAATCATTTTCAACCATATGATTCAAAGCCCTGATAACAAAATATTACAATTATTCTGCAATCTCCCATTTACTATCCTGAAATAAAATTCTTATATAATCATACAACCTACTTATATATAATTTTAAAAAATCAATTCAATATCCTAACTGTAACATAAAAAAAGGCAAGTATTTAAAATAAAATAGTATATATTACAATATGTAAATGCTACCTAGATATAGACACACCTGATATCTGGCTACCTGAGCTTTAGTGTATGCTACTGGCTCCTGTTTTTTATATTAAAATTTCTTAACACTATGTCCAATTGCATCTGATATTATGAATGTAAAACTTCATTTTATAAAACATACAATACATTATATTTTTATAAGTTAAATAATAATCTTACCTAGATATCAGAGTTTTGATAATTAGATTATATTTGTATCTCTTTTCAACTTTATTGCTGTTAAAATAGGATGTTGTCAATTTCATATGTTACATGAGTGAGAACTCACATATAGTATGTAAAATATGGAAAGAGATAAGACATTTCAAAAAATATGCTGCTTCCAGTGTTTATTTTTGATTGAGATCACATTCTAATTGGTGTAAGTCATATTAAGTACTAGAATGGAATAAAATATAGTAGTTCTTACATTTTGTAGAACCTAAAGTTAGCAAAACATTCAAAATAATTATAAAAAGATAACCTATTTTCAAAGTTTTGTTGTATGAAAAGGATTTGTTGAGGATGATACTCTAAGTTTTAGCAAAAACTATCTTAGCAGGGAACTATTATATTACATTTAAATATTTTAATACAAATAAATACAAATATTTAAATTAAATAAATGTTATAAATAAAAATATTTACCTGGGAAAATTTTTGGAATTAATTATTTACACTTTTCTAACAGAAATTGTATTGACAATATCCCCCATACAAGAGGCCTGGGCACTACACAGAGACTATTTTCCCATTTAAAAATACAGTCAGTTACAGGGCAAAGTATTTAAATTAAAAGTGTCAATAATTTCAAATGCATTAACCAAAATCTTCCTCTTTGAAAAGAATTATAATTTTATGAAAAAATTTAAAAAATAAGATCATTTAAAAAGATTTCCTTTAGAAAATTGCAAGCAATATAGTATTAAAGACAAATAAACTGCTTAAAGAACATAAGTACTTAATTTTATTTATTAATTTTTATACTCCAAAAAACAGTTCATATAATTTTTGGCATGAAGCTAAAGAAATGTATATCATTTTTATTTTATAAATACTTTAATTTCAAACAGACACATTCTATAGGTCCCCTAATAAAATTAAACTTATTTGTTAGCCAATAAATAATTATTTACAATTAATAAATATTTTAAATTTGGTCACGCCATTTTTTATTCTCAAAACTGCCTCTTTTTGGAGTAATAAAGTTACATGATCACTAGCAATTAGAAGGATTGACACAATTAGCTATTTCCCAGCCTGAGTCACCATCCTTGGCTGTATTTTCTTAGCACCAAGGAATTACAAAAAGTTTGTGTTTTGAATTAAGCGTTTTTTTAAACAAACTGTAAGGCAGTAAAACCTCAGATTGTGAGATTTTGACACAGTGCTACCATTCAACAAATCTTACTCCCCTGAGGCCTACAGCTTCAGCTGAGAGAATAACCCTGGTTTAATTGGAAGAGCTGAAGAATCCTGCTTTATATCTCTAGTTCAGAAGTTGATCCCCCTTGGACTTTCCTTATTTACCTGAATTCCCCAGAAGCTATAAACATCAGAAAAGAGATGACAGCAAAAACTGGGGTTACAATTATAGTTTTCAAAATGATTAAGAAGAGACTAAGGTTGAAAAGAGGATTATAACATGTAAAATGAATATATTTTATCTTTTATGAATGCAGAAATTCTCAGCAGTTTAGACACCTGTGCAATCAAGATGCTGTGAAATTTCTTTGAACTCTCCTAATTTGAGTTTGATGCAGCCCATTTGTTTAAAATGTTTAATAACTTGTGCACTAATTACTTGTTTAAACCCACACTGACTGGCAAGCTTTCTGTTACTACTGATAAAATATAGATCACCCTGAATATTTATACATAATTTGCATATGAGTGACATTTATGATTAACACTAACTTAATTTGTTAGTGAAATACAATTTTAAAAATGTCTTCATGTGTTCTACTGAAATGATTAGCAGAGGTCATTAATCAAAGAAATTCCTTTTGTTCTTAATTTTATGCCAGATAAATGAATAAAGACACACAAAAAAGCATGTTTGTTTAGTCTTGGGCTTTCGTTAGAAAGACTTAATTTTTTAATGAACCAGACAATTTAAGAGTCTAAGATATTGTGATGAAGTTAGGCATTTTTAAAAACTTCCTTAACACTTTCATATCAAGAGGTTACACATGTTTCTGTCTTCCCAAATTCATTCTTTCATTTTAAAAGCTGTTTTGTAGTACTTTGTGTATTTTTAAGGACTATAAAATTTTAACTCTACTTATTATCCCTTGCAAATTAGTTTGTTTTGTTAAACAAACTAAAGCTTACCTCAGTTATCCTCAATAAACTAATAAAAGACAGGTTCTAGTCCACTGAAAAAAAAAGTACCCCAACTTCAGTATGCAGCCCAAGCTCTTACCTTTCTGGATCAGACCTTTGCTCACTATGAAGCAGGTGGTCTATTATGAAATCAACATTGTGAATCAAGTGATTTATCTGGCTTCACTAACTTATCTTGCATTCCTCTCTGCCTTTCATTTTCTGAATAACTACAGGATAGACTTTCTCCAATTATGTTTTAGTTTTCTAGTAATGTCTCTAATACTTCTTTCTCTTGGTCAGACCTTAGTGGTAGCATCTAGAGGAATCTCCAACTCAGAAAATACCAATCTTTATATCTGCAGGTGCCACTTGAGGATCTCAAATTCTGAGAGCCTTTCTGTACTCTACCATAATTTTTAAAATGAGATCCTATCTTTTTCAGGAGCAAATGTTTTTCACTTCGAAAAGATTGACTTGTGACTGAGTCAAGTTAGGGGTTCAAAATTTTGTTTTTGGAAATATATGGTGAAGAAAGGAGAACTGACTATGGGTGGAGAACACACAATGTGATATATAGATGATGTATTACAGAATTGTACACTTGAAATCTATGTAACTTTACTAACCATTGTCACTCCAATAAACTTTAATTTAAAAAAATGTGAATCCATTAATAAGTAAAGCAAGGAAAAATGGTCTTGCTCTTATAATCACTCGGAAGGGTAGAGAACCATATCAAATTACCATTGGAATGATATGTATTCTGCCTAGTAATGTAGGAAAATGCAAAAAAAAAATGACATGGTAATAGAATAAGTAGAGATGGACACTGAAAAATATGTTTGTTTTGTTAATATTGTCCAGGGGAGAAAGTGATCTCATTTTAAATCATTGGTCTCAAGTTTGTGTACAGGAGTGGACATGAATGTATACTGAAGTGATAGATGACTCATCAGGGCATAAAGAAGGCTGGATAAAGGTCATCTACCTTATGACAGTCCATCTACTTCTTTGGGTGCTTTTTTATTTCATTCATCTTGTGTGTTTTCTTACAGATTCTCCCAAATCTTAGTCTTGGGGCCAATAATCTTTTTCACATGTAAATTATAAGCTATCATTGTTACTTTTGTGTAGCACTGTTTAACATTGATTTGTCAGTTTGTTTACAGAGACGAATTCACTTTCAGACAGCTAATAACTGAGTTTTGTCTCTATCAGGTTTAGGAAGCCAACTGTGAATTAATGGTGAACACTAACAAGCTACTATGGGACATTAACTGTTGTCTGAAAAATATTACCCAACAGGTCTAAAAAATATCGGAGTTGAAGAGAAGTCTTTATTTTATTTTTGTGTCTTTCTTTAGTATCACCTAGATGAATTTGCATAGCAAATTTGCTAAACCATCATGTGATTAGAAATCTTGATATAGAGTCCATCTCCCCTACTCATCTCCCCTACTCAGCACCAAGGTATAAGCCAGGCAATTCCCCTTGCAACGATTTAATAAACTGGATTTATCTGTTGTTGCATTTATAAATCGTGTGTACTACTTTGGAATTCCAGCTTTTGGTGGGGCGAGTTTGACGTTGTGGGGAGTGCCTCCTATAGATTTTCTAACTTGGGCAGGTCCTGAACTTTTTCTCCTACTCCTTATTTCTGGTGAGGCCCTGAAGCCAAAGTCAAATTTCATCTCCAGGAAAAGGCCAGCACTGGCGCTCTTTAACTGCTACTTTCCTGCTTTTACTTCATTTTGGAGCTTTAAGTGTTATTTAACTTGTAGCTCCCTATCATTTTAAACAGGTATAGTTTAATCACACTTGTAGTTTTTTATACTCAGATGAAATAGTCTTGAATCAGTCAGGACACCTAATAGGCCATGCCACTAGAAAGAACACACTCTTCGATTTATACTTCGTGTTGCTTTAGCAAATTCTGCCCTTGATAATTTATTCTTCCCCTCCTATCAGATGAATGTATCCTGTTGTTATCAGAGATTAAAGTATAACTTTTGGGGCCAGCCTAGTGGCTCAGTTGGTTAAGAGCTCACTCAAGAGTTTGAGCTCTGAGCAACAGTGGTTCGAGTCCAGCCCGAGCTGAGCAACCGCTGAGCTGCCAACAGGTAGCAGGATGGCTCAGAAAAAAAAAAAAAAAAAAAAAAGTATAACTTTTGTGAGAATTATGTATCAGTGTATATTAAATCATGATAGCATGTAGTTACCACTGATAATACTAGTAGTAGCTTAGATACCTAACATCCTATGGCTATCACTAGGATAATAATAAATATAATAACACATAACTCATGTTTAATCAACTAGAACAATGTAAAGAGAAATAAAACTTAGAGGGGAAAAAACTATCAAGACATAGGGAAATTACAAACGAAGAGACTTGACTTCATTTAGATATAGAATAACCTAAAAATTGGCAAGTGGACATGTGATAGAAATGTTTAAAGTAGTTTTTAAGATAGTTTGGGTTAAGTGTTCTTATTCTGGGGAAATTTAGCTGAATTAACAGCCTCTTATTTATGAACTAACCAACTCTTTAAGAAAACAACTACGTTAGAAGGAAATAAAATTGGTATTACATTAAATAGTTAAAAATATATTTATACACCAATATATTTGTTCTTCTAGGAATAAGTATGTTGTGCTGTTGAAACAAGACTCATGGCAGTTGCTCAAAAGGCTAGTTGACACTGTGCTAGGGGAAGACAGTGCATTGAAAAAAGAAGGTATTTATAAGATGAGCAGCTTTTCATTGTGCCTTATATTAAAACCATCTTTTTTATGTTTAATGTCTGAAAGACAAATTACTTTGTTCTGGCAATAATTTGCCTCTTAAAAGTAACTGTATTTTATTAACCCTAAACCATTAAATTATTAAGTTGAGCAGTGCATTGTAAGTAGCGTAAATGGTTGGGTGACCAGCAGTAAACTTTTAAATAGTTTAAATAGTAGCCAAATATAGTAATAGTTTCAGCTGGATTGGTATTTTACAATTAGAGTTTTTCCACTGAAAAGAGGTGCTATGATGCTCTGGAAAAAGCAGATTGCCTTTTGGAAAATGGACAGTATAAAAATGAATAAATAAGGCAGTATTAAAGGTGGTGGTTTTAAATTCACATCATAAAAATATAGTTAACATAATTAGAATAAAGAAAATAAAAAATAACATATTAACATAAAAGTTTTGAACAAAATTGTTGAAGCTCTATTGAATAAATAACATATATCACAAAAGCAGCCTTTGGAACAAATGGGCAATTCTTGGTAGCACATTCAAGGTGAAGATCATCCTCAAATTGGAGCTATTTTTCAACTACCCATGTAAAGGGGGCAATTGCATTTCTGTAAATTTTCATAGCTCTCAGAAACTTTACGAGGAGATTTTTTATTGCTTTGTTTTCGATACTTCAGGTTTACAATATCAAAATGTGCTATTTGGCTAAACATGTTTTTTGACTCAGGACTCTATATGTAACTACCACAACAGTGCTGTGAGGAGGGTACATTTCAATCTATTTTCAGTTAAGTTTGGCTTTGAAACATAATTCACTAGTAATTATAACGTGCTTAGGACACCTTCCTCGGATGGTTGCCTTTTAAATCATGGTTTTAGCCTTTTTACTTTTCACCTTCTCCTTTTCTGATCCACATCCCTCATAAAGTCCCAGTGATTGACTGCAGAGATTTGCACATTTTCTCCATGTTTTTTTTAGTAGGAAGTTAGTACTGAGGCTGTGTTACCATTAAATGCCATAATTACATTGCATTTCTTTCTTCTACATATTTGTGCATTGCTTTACTTTTGCTCGATTTCAATTCCTTCTTTCATCTATCTTTCGCTCTCTTTTTCTTTTATTCCTTTTTCTTTCTTTCCCTTCCTTTCCTCTTTCCTCCATTTAAGCATTTATGAAGCCATTGTATTAAAAACTATGTTAAAAATAGGAATTTTTTGATGCATATTGTATAATATTATAATTATTAGCCTCACTGAGTTTATAGTCTACAATGCAACCTAATGAGCAATTATAACACAGCTTGTTAAGTATAAAAATGGTATACAGACTGTTAAGAGTTTGTAAGAGTGCCCGTGCTGGTGAAAAGATCAGGATCAAAAAAGGACTTCTACAAGACTTGATATAAAGTTGGATTGTCTGAGGATAAATTAGATTTAGATAAGCAAAGTTTGAGGATGAGAATGTGAGAGAAAAGGGAGAGAGAATGAACGGGGTGAGTTTGTTGCAAATCAGATATATGATAAAATTAAAATGAGACAGAAAGAATAGGGAAGGTGCTTAAGTAAGAGCTATAGTGGTGTTCTCATAAAAAAAAAAAAACGGAGTGACAGATGAAATAGGTTTAGCTTCTGTGGGTTTATATTTGGATGGGGATAACAATGATATAGATCTGAAGAATGATTAGCTTCCAGGCTTCTCACTGAGTGTCCAGGCAGGGTTTGGTAAATGAAAGCTTTTCTGGAGGCTTCATTTTGGGTCTGTTTCATTGTAATTCTGAGGAATTCATCCCAGATTGGCAAGTGATTAGATGAGTTGCTTCTTAGAACAAAGAATAGTTTATATTGTCCAAAGCAGGATCACAACATGAAGCCCTCCTTGGGTAATTTCAGCTCTGGGTGGACTGGTGCCTAGTTATCTATCCGCTTAGGGATAGCTGAGGCTTTTAATCTTTTACTACAATATTTTAAAATTATATTTCCATCTGCATCAGAATTAATGTCGACCAAATAAGTTGACAATTGATCATAAAATACTTCCTTTTTGTTTGTGTAAATAAATAGTTCTGTAGGCTCTTGCTTTCAAAGTCATTTACCAAGTGAGCTTATAAACTTATGATTATCTGTGAAATTATTTTAAAATTATAATAAATTACCTCTAAATTATATGTAGCAAGTGATAAAATTTTGTTGAGGACTCTATTTCTATATCCTACTAAAAATCAGGCTGCTGTATAATCTACAATTCTTGGCATAATTGCAAAACCTTACTGTCTCAATTTCAGGAACAGCAGTTCAGAAACTTAGATTGTATTTATTTTGGTCTTTCTATTTATCACACCCTGCTATTTGTTGTCTTCATTATTATTAACTTAGTTTGATATGTTTTTTTAGATAAGCCTACATTATATAATGGGGCATATTTGCATCAACGATATTAAATTCTATAACTTTTCAGAATTTAATTTCTAAAACTTATACTAATTGTGTTTCACATGTGAATCATCCACACCTCAATCACTGAAGCAAATGTTGCCATATTTACCCTAATTTTCATGTAGCAATGGCACTGCAGGAGTATGTTATGATTGTGAATGTGTGCTACTTAAATAATTTGCAATAACATAATTACATGTAATTAAATATTGGATTATTTTAAATTTAATAAGTGGCATGATTTTATGACAGCATATTTGTTTTGTTTCTTTACATTCTTTGTATGGCCAAATTCTTTTCTCGTATGTAATCAAGTATATGGAAATTTGACAACTACCCTTTTTTTATGGAAATTTTTTCTTTATTCTGATACACTATCCTTCCTATCTGTATAAGTCAGAATTCCTTAGGTTGAGAATTACACAAACCCTCTTCAGTCTTCCTTGGGCTAAAATGATATTTATTGGTATACTTAGTTGAGAAGAATCCTCACAGAATGAAAGAAATGAGAAAATCAGAGGATTAGGGCCTAAAAGAGTATTCCATTCCCGCCAGTAGTCCATCTCTAGCTCTTCCTAATTACTGATTCTTTATACTTATCAATTCTCAATGTGTAGCAGGAAATGGAGATATGACACTCAGGTCCAAACCCTTTGAATCTGTAATCCACGATGTAGAAAGAGATTCTCTCCTATTTTATCTAGCACTTGGAAAGTTTTGGAGAAGAATTCAAATTGGCCTTACTTGCTTCATGTGCCATGCTCTGTGATTGGGGGGATATGGGACATGATTGACAGCTCCACAGCACCACTGAGAGCGGAAGGAATTCCCTAAAGAAAGGGTTTGGGGGACACCAAATAAAGAAGGATGAGGAAGCTAGCAAAACTGGGGGCAAATACTGCAAGAGTCTCCACAGCTCTCTTTATCACCCTATCTTTTGTAAACTGATCCTAAACTTTTATTATTTATTTTTTTTAAATTCCCATAGGTGGCAAAATAAAATGTATACTTCATATCAATTCGCTAAATAGTCTCAAAATGTTACTTGCCCATGAAATGCAGCTTTCGGGGACTCTCTGCTTTGTGTGCCCCACCTTGGTGTTTTCAGGCTGCTCCCTGTAATGACCCTTATGGCTGTAAGGTCTTTATCATCTGTGAGTACCCATGGCCATTTTGGCTGGCTGACCACTTAATTTAGGGATAGCTGCTATGTTCTATGCAGCTACTGAGCAGAAATTTATTCCCTTTGAATACCAGGAGAAGATAAGAAAATGAGGTTTGCAGATAAGCCTGTAGTTTTAATAGGAGTGTTTAGAGGGAACATGTTTCCAGAAGTGGCAGTTGAAAGACTGTTCTCCTAGGAAACACAAATAGATTTTGTCTCCATTTACCTTTGAAATAGTCCCTCTGCCCTCACCTTCCTGACTTAGGGCCATTGACTTTGCAATGATGGTCAATGTAGTTTCATCAGGAGATACTGAAGCTCTTTTATTCCCACAGATGTCAGTACAAGTTGCATTTGACTAGAAGACAGATAAATTCATGTATAGTTCTATAAGCAAAAATCTATCACCAAGAGTCTCAGTACTGAGCCATAGAGAGTCAGAAAAATGAACTCTTCAGAATAAAAGCAATGTCCTGTCTGTATCAGTTACAAATTAATTAGTAATAAGAGTGGCTGGTTCCCTGTGCTGTTGAAGATACCTGTATGTTTTATTTTCTGTTTGCTAATATTTAACACTGCAGACATTTGCAAGGTTTAAAAATTAATATATGCATATAGTCACGGGACGTGGAATATAGTGTGGGAGTGGAGTCAAGGGAATTGTAATAGAGATGTATGATATGGGGGCAAGTGGGGTGGCGGATTGGGGGAGAGGGGTTGTCACTTTGAGGGGTAAAAAGTATAACTATTGCACTGTGTTGTACAGCTGAAACTAATTCTAAAAAAATGTGTATTTCACAATAAAATATAACTTAAAAAATTAATATATGCAGTCAAAAATGGTTATTACTCTTTGCTTTGGTGAATTTCCTTTAGTAATGTAGGTCACCGTCACCATGTCATTTTCATGGTATGATATACTCAATCAATTATCTAACAACCACTGCACCATCTGTGTTGAAGTGTGTCAGGGTGCTTCCAGCTGCTTTTTCTCCCCTAAATACCCTAGAGAGCACGGTAAATAATTTAATCAATGATTTTGATTAATCAAATTAAATCAAACCAAAAGTTTTTCATCTATTAAAAAAAACCAAGAGATTTGGGATGAAAATGTTATTTTGGTGTACTATGTATCTAAATGGTGTTCTTAAATTTCCACTCCCTTTTGTGTGGATTGACATAATGGACAAAGTAGTCATAATAATGTTTTTGTTTCTAGTGATAGGTCCAACACACAAAGCATGCAAATTTGTTTCTTTGTAAATGCCCTTGTGGTTACTCAATCTATTGTTAATTTAGAAAGGTTTAAAGGAAAATTTCTGCATCCATTTAACAACAATGTATAATAGGTATAGGCTATTAGAAGCATTCCAAAATAATGTGATTGAAGAACTGAGGGATGTGAATTGCTTAATAAATAAGAAAGTAAATATTATTTTGCTCCAAATATCTAGGTAGCTCAGTCACAAAGTGTTTAATGTATTTTAAATTATATCAATTTATATTTGTCCATTTTGTCCAGTACTTATCCTATCTCTAAGTACTTGTATTCTATTTAAAGATAAGTGCGTAATGAAATGCCAAGTGTATATATAATATTAAAGTATGAATCCTTTTCTTGTGACCTGAGGTCTACCTTTATTGCTATGGTTATATCTGAATATAAGTGAATGGTTGAGGAAAACTAAAGATAATTACCATATTTATAAAACATATTCAGAATATGTTTTTGCTAATATTATAATTTGCATCTTATTCGCAAGTGATCCTATAAAGTTTATCCTGTCCTTTCACTCACTCTCCTGTCTATAGGTCTTCTTCAAACCTTCACATTAAGAATCTCCACCAATTCTGTCCTCACATACAGAAGTTACATAAATTCTTTAAATTTTATTTCATAAATAAATGGAAGAAGCCATTCCTTACCTTACTCATAATAATAATGATAATAATGATAATAATAATAATAATAATAATAATAATACCAGTTGCTGCAGTACCTTAAGTAACCTCTCTGATTTCAGGGAGATGTATACATGTAGGGATTAATTAACTTCCTTAATATAAAAAACACTATAGTATTTTACTACCTGACAAAAAATTAAATTGCTGACCAAGATTCTTTGCTAGATCAAGCTTTAGTCAGGCTCCTGAACCTTGTCCTAGGCCTATCTGTGCACTTCCTTTGAAAATCCAGTTTTAGCAAGAACCCTGCTAAGTCATTTTAGCAAGGACCTCCCCACCCCCGCTCCCCCTCTCATACACTATCCCTACCTGATCACCCTCAATATCTGATCAGATTCTTCACCTTCCATCATCTTCCAGGTGATGTCTCATCACCCTGGCCTGCCTGCAGCAGCAATCCTATGGTCACTTTATCCAGAATCTCCCCCCTACCCTTGATGTTTCCTCTTAGTAATTTCGCATCTATTCATCCCCACCGAGCTCTTTGACTATAAATGACCACTTGCCCATCTTGTATTTGAAGCTGAGTTCAATCTCCCTCCCCCACTACAAGATCCCACTGCAGTGGTCCCTACATCCACTGCCATGGACGCTCTTGAATAAACTCTGCCTTATCATCTTCCACAGTGTCATGAATAATTTCTTCTTTAATCCTGCTGCCTTATTTTTCTTTACCATACTTGTTTAAATTTACTTTGCTGCTTCTATGTCAAGCATGAGTTGCTTAAGGCTTTTTGTGTGTGTTTTTTTAAAAACCAATACATGTGGCAGCAAAAAGACTTTCAGTAAAATATAAATACGTTGCTTTTATACAGAAGTCAACCACTTTGCTGCCAAATTCTGCAATGTCATTTAAAAGTTATCTATCTATCTATCTATCTATCCATCTAGCTATCATCTATAGTAATATGTAATGTTATATTATATATAATATATATAATATATATATATTATATATATTATATATATTATATAATGTAAAAACAAATGCCAGCACAATATTACACAGAACAGCAAACAGTTTGCAAGCTACTGGCAACTTCCTTCAGAAAAATGAGAGTATGACATAGGATCCCTAGAAGCGTTGATTATCCAAGCTTAACCTCAGATTTTAGTGTAGTGCTTACAGGAAATAGTAAAAGAAAATATAGAATTCATTGTTAAATCTAGCATTTGAAATCCTTAAATGGAATTGCAAGAAATTTGGTACATTGAAGAGCCCAAGAGATCCTAGCATATATGAAATGCTGGAGAGAAGTCCCTAATTTCCATTGATTTGGGGCATACTAATAGTTAAGAGAAGGAGGGAGGCAGGCAGCAAAGTATACGAAATTATTTTCTCTACTAATAGTTCTGGGATCTATACCAATAGCAGTCAATAAGTCATTTATTTTTATTTTAAACATTATTTTTACTAAGTAGCCATAGAACTTTGAGCAAAATTCAAAGAGGATCAGATTAGTTATTTCTTCTTCTTCTGTTTCTTAACTGTTTAGTTCACTACACCAAAAGACAACTATTATTATTAGCAGTTTCTTAAGTGTTCATTGCCTGTGTGTGTGTGTGTGTGTGTACAAAATATACATATATATACATATATATGTATATATACATATATATACAACACATATATCTGTAAGAGTTTATAGTTTTCTTTATTTTAACAAATTAGTAGCATACTCGAGATATTCTTCAGCAACTTGCTTTATTCACTTAAAATATTATTTGGAGCTATTCCTATAGGAGTACATTTAAAGTGACATTTATTTATGCTTTTTATTCCTTTATGCAAATGTTTCATAGAATGTTTTTCTATTCATAGGCATTTTTGTCTTTTCTAGACTTGATGTTACTGAGGGAAAAGAAGCTATAATGATTTGACTTGTACATGTGTAAATAATCGCCTTCATATGTGAACATGACAGTGGGATAGATTCCTAAAAGTGAAACTTAAGTGTCAATGGAAGAGTATTTATTTAATATTTTAAAACCAATTTATAAACCTACAATGTATAAGAGTGCCCCATACTCTCAACCATATAGTACATCATGAACCTCTTTTGATCCCTACCAACCTGTTTAATAAAAAATGGCATCTCATTCTAGATGTGTTATATTCCTTTATTATGAATAACTTCAAGCATATTTGCATGTGTTTCAAATTTATACATAATTAATAAAATTAAGGTTGTGACTTTCAACACACAAGTGATAAACTAATATAAATAACATAATGTCACCTGCTGCATGAGGAGATGTGCCTATGGTGATATTGTCTTAGCATGGAGCAGCGATCTGGCAGTTAGGGTTGTGGTTTACCCACCATATACCTCTGGCTTCCACCCGGAGTCTCAGGAAGTGTGTGGCACTGTGCTCAAAAGTCTCCCCATCCTTGTGGCCCCAGTTTGATTGGTGGCAGATGCTGTCCTCTTCCAAGAGTCAATGAGCACTTAGAGTCCCTCCTGCTCTTGAAAAATAGAATTGACAGTTTTTGTAATGACACTGACAGACATTTGCTTTTGTTTAAAGAAGTTATATTTTTAGTACAATAACAATGATAATAGTAATTCTGAGCATTTCTTCTATGTGTCAGATACAATAGTGATGCAAACCTCTCCAATTCTTTTGTGTGGATGTGCTGGCTGAAAGACCATCACAAAGTGATAAGAAGTGGAAAATTCGGTGAAATCAGTATTTTTTTACTTGACAACACACTTTTGGTATCACTTAGCCACATCTAAAGCTGGCCTGGTTAGTAATGAGCCAACAATCAGAGTAGAAATTGAAAAGAACTAACAGCCCCTAAGACACGGGCATCGCCATCAATGGACACTGTTGTGGACGCTGAAGACACTCCGAAGGCCATCCCACCATGCCTGGCGGCAGGCCTTTAGTTGTGGGGAGGTCAGGGACATCAAAGGGAGGGGAGAATGGAACCCAAGGTGAGGGCCAGTGGATGGGCTCGGCAAAGCAGCCTTTTCTCAATTCCTCAAATATCTCAATAATTCTAAAATCAACTTGGTACACAAATGTACCAGGTGAAACAAATCCTGCTTGTTTTAGAACTCACTTTGGCTTCTTTTGAATCTGAAAGATACTCTAGCTCTCTGAAAAAGTCAGGATCTCTTACATTCTTTCTAACTTTCCCGATATACTTGAGAAATTTAATTTAGTCTATAAATCCATCTATCAGACTGCTAATAAATATGTTAGGAAGGACTTACCTGTACTTGTGAGTGATACAACCTAGCATATGCATTGCTCTAAAAAAGTTTCATCAGCTACAGTGTTTTCCCAACATGTGAAGGTACCATTTTTGGCCTCGCGTGAGTCACCCTCACTAACATCAAACAGATGTTTTAAAAACTCTGAAAAGATTGAAAACAAACATATAAAAGTAATGTGGTAAAAAAGTATTGACATGTAAGTATTTTTAAATGCTCCATATCAATAGTATTTGTCTCAATTTTCAAACTCCTAAAATAACACCTTGAAATGTGCCTAATTGATTAATAGTTAGGCAAGGGTAATGTGTGGTTAAATAAATACATAAATATTGGGTTGTCAAAAAAGTCATGATATATTTTGTCTATGTTTTTCAAAGATCATTTATTTATATAAAGAACAAGGATCAGGGCCGGCCGAGTGGCCGCATTGGTTAGGAGCTGGCTTGGGACGCCAGAGGGCCCCGGTTCGGATCCCACATATGAGGGCCAGTGACACTGCCCTCTACAGCTAAGATGCTGAACAACAGCTCAACCTGGAGCTGGGCTGCCGTGAGTCACCGCGATGGTGTAGGCTGCAGCCCCTGTGGCAGTGGGTTGCCATGGGCTACCATGTGTGTAGCCAGCAGCCAGTGTGAGCGGCCAGCAGCCACAGTGAGCGGCCGTCCAGAAGCCGGCAACTGATCTGCATCGCCCGGGAAGAGCGCAGTGATGGTGCCAACTTGGGCCAGTGAAGCAACGTCCTCCACAACTAGACTGAAGAACAAAACAACAGCAACTTGTCTGTTCCCCTTCCCCCAGTTCCCCAGCACTGTTCTCATCCCCCAATTCCCCAATAAAAACCTTTAAAAAATAAAAAAAAAGAACAAAGATCAATCAATGATATATTGCCTGTTTTGTTCAATAAACTTTTGCCATCTTTCAGTGAGCTTCATAATTCCTTGTTCATAGAAGGACCTGTCTTTATTGGTGAAAAACTGAACAAGGTGCTGATTTACAGCCTCATCTCAATTGAACGTTATACCACACAAGGAGTTTTGAAGAGAGCGAAACAAGTGGAAGTCTAATGATACAAGGTCAGGTGAGTATGGTGGGTTTGGCAACACATCCCATCCAAGCTTCAATAATTTTTGACGGGTGGTCAAACTTGTGTGTGGTCTCTCATTGTCATGATGGAACACAACTCCTTTACAATTAATAAGCTCTAAGCATTTCTGGATGATGGATTTGTTCAAACTGTCCAATTGCTGACAGTACACATACAAATTGATTGTTTGGTTCCTTGGTAGGAACTCGAAAAACACGACACCTTTAAAATCCCACCACACTGAGAGCATAACCTTTCTCTGATAAATGTCTGCTTTCGATGTTGCTTGAGGCGAATCATCACCTTGGTACCAAGACCGTTTGCGCACCACATTGTTGTAAATAATCCATTTCTCATCACCAGTTATCAGTCGCTTCAAAAAAGGATCATTTTCCTTACTTTTAATGAGTATATTGCAGATGTTTATACGTGCCATCAAATGAACTTCTTTGAGTTTATGTGGAACCCAAATATCAAGCTTGCTTACGTATCCCAGCTTTTTCAGGTGGTCGTGAATGCTTGAATGATAGATGTTCAATGTTTCTGCAATTTCTCACTTTGTATAACATGGGTTTGACTTGATCAATGCCTTTATTTTGTCATCATCAACCTCTGTGGGTCTCCCTGACCAAGGAGTGTCGTTGAGATCAATATCACCAGCACGGAATTTTGTGAACCATCATTGGCACTGACGTTCTTGTAGAGCATTGTCACCGTAAGCTTTATGCAACTTTTCACAAGCTTGACATGCATTCTTCCCTTTATGGAAGTGAAACAGTAAAATATGGCAAAAATGCACAGTTTGGTCTTCCATCTTCAACTTCTAAATTCTCCGAAACTCAACCAAATCACTCAATTATTTTTTCAAAAGAAGGTAGAACTGTCAGCTGTCAAATGATATAGCAATAACATAGACACGGATGACTCTAATACTTCCAAAAATGAACTAGTGCCATCTGTTGCAAACATGCATCATGACTTCTCCGACAACTCAATAGATAAATAAATAAGTAAAAGAAAAATGCACATGATGGTCCTTCCTGAAGCTCTGGTGTGACATTTAGTTTACTCTACAGTTGAAGGGAGCACTCATTTATAATGGAGTCAAGTGTTTCTGGATACAGTGCTAATTGTTTCTGAGTCATCACATTCTTAACATTTTTAAAAGCCAGATCAAACAGTTCCATCAGACTTTATTACTGTAATTTTTAAATGTTTGCAGTGAACTCCATGCATAGTCTTCAAGGTAAGAAAAGAAAATAAAAAAGAGATTGCAGGAATTTTTTTTCTCCTTTTTCCATTATCTTTTAGCCTTTAGTGTAGAAAAAGCTCTTTGTTATTGTCAACTAGTTTTAAAAATATTCACAAAATAAATTAATTCTTATAAGATTAGGATTTCCTGAGGCATCAATTTCAGAAATCCCAAAATTATCCTGAATACTTTCAACTCACAGTGGAAAGCTCCCTGAAGTACTACGGGAATCTCCATTAGAATGTATATAAGTGTTTCCTCTGAGTTAGATGCCATTTTATTTCCTCATTCATCCCCTCTGCTACTTTCCCACAGACAGATCATTTTAATATGTGACTGCAAGCAGCCCTCACAGACTGTGCATATCATCCAACACAGACATTGTTGCACAGTCCACCAAAGAGTAGCTACAAAATACCTAAGAAGGCCAACTTGCCAATTAGAATTTTTATTTATTTTAACTGCTTTATCTCTTATTTTAATATTTTGTATTAGAAAACTAAGTGATGAAATTATTATATTGCACTTCATTGATTGAACATATTGTTTGAATCAATATGTTTATTGTTTGCTCACTATAAGAAACACATGTATAAAGTGAGTCAACCTCATTATACCTTTCATAACTAATGAATGGAAATATTATATGCTGGATCTATCAGCAACATTTTCTTGTTGCCACACCTGCTTCATCCTGATATCTAGAGCAAGTAAGCTTAATATGCCTAACAGTTTTTCAGTTCACCAAATTGATGTCACTCTTTTTTTTTTTAACCCAATTCAGATGGGTATGATCTTTTTAAAGATATTAAGGGGGAAGATGGGCATTCTGAACCAATGATCCTATAGACACAATTCCACGTAAATTCAGACTTTGTTTTACTTTGTACTGACTCAGGTTCTAGTTCTCTGTAGATTCTTCCACATTCTCACTTCCTCTCTCATGCCCATGTCCCTTAACTTCCTTTTCTGGTTTCTCTCCTTAGCTATGAGCCTCAAGTTTGGTACAAATTCTGCTTCATACTTTGCAATTTGAAGTTAACATTTTTCACTTGATTTAATGTCAATTGCCTTTATGGGACTGTGTGTAGCTGTAGCCCCCTCATTGTGTAAGCAGTACTATTTGATAACAGTTACTAGATTTGTAGCCTCTGGCTATATCATGCCCATACATCTGGTTTGATAGTTACAGTAATTCTCAGTTAAACTTTCACCTCCAACAAAACATAATCCTTCACTGTTGGTCATAATGACGCAGCCTGCCAAATGAGAATGGAATTTATGAAGTCATAGAAAGGATCCTCCTAATCCTAATTCTTATTTGGGTTCATCTTCCTTCTTTACCCACTTTAATGAGGGTTTCCCATAAGCCTTCCTCTTAGCTATCAGCTATACAGTGTTCACTCCCCATTTGATCCCACATCAAACTGTCCCTCCCCAACGTTTAGTCTTTCATCTCCCACTGCGTACTGAGTATTTTGCCTTAAAATTCCTAACTAATACTCAAGTTCACATGCCTACAACTGGATTCAGCAATTTCCTTTCATAACTACCTCCATTTTTCTGAATTTTCTATTACATATTTAGTAAGAAGAGGAAAAGAGAGAAGGAAACAAAGAGAAGAAAGGTGATAAGACAAAGGGGGAAAATGTGGAAATGGGATCTTCGGTAACACCAATTCTTTTTTTTTTTAAGATTTTATTGGGGAATTGGGGGAGGAAAACAGCATTGGGGAATCGGGGAAGGGGAACAGAGAAGTTGCTGTCCTTTTGTTCTTCAGTCTAGTTGTGGAGGACATCGCTTCACTGGCCCATGTTGGTATCATCATTGTGCTCTTCCTGGGTGAGGCAGATCGGTCACTGGTCACTGGAAGGCCACTCATGGAGGCTCTTGGCAGCTCACGCTGGCTGCCAGCCACTCACAGTAGCTCACGGCAGCCCACTGCAGCTCCACTGCAGCCTATGCTGTTGCCAGCGACTCACAGAAGCCCAGCTCCAGGTCAAGCTGTTGTTCACCATCTTAGCTGCAGAGGACGCAGTGTCACTGTCCCTAATGTGAGATCTGAACCGGGGCCCTGCTGCTCAGAGCTGGCATCCCAAGCCAACTCTTAATCAATGCGCCACTTGGCCAGCCAGGTAACAGCAAAATTTAAAGGAAAAGACAAGGAAAGGAGTTTCCATGAAATAAATTGAGAATTGATAGACCAGCCAAGAAATGATTGAGCAGTGTCATGGAAGCCAGGGGTGAAAGTTATTTAATTTCAGGCACATTTATATGAATGGCTGTAGGAGAATTCTGGAAAAATCCACTCCAATTCAGACAATCCAGATAGACCCATTTACGAAAAAATAAACTCTTAATGTATCCAGAATTGTTTTCCACTCACTGTAATTGGATGAGATGAATTATAATACAAGTTAGAGCAGTGGTTCTCAACCTTCCTAATGCCGTGATCCCTTAATACAGTTTCTCATGTTGTGGTGACCCCCAACCATAAAATTATTTTCGTTGCTACTCTATAACCATAATTTTGCTACTGTTATGAATTGTAATGTAAATATCTTTTTGTTTTCCGATGGGCTTAGGTGACCCCTGTGAAAGGGTTGTTCAACCCCCAAAGGGGTCACGACCCACAGGTTGAGAACTGCTGAGTTAGAGGCTCAATATTTACTTTTACTTATAAGCAAGACTTGTAGCTAAAGGGAAATAGCAGTGAAGTACTGGTCTACCTAACAAAAGTGCTGCTAAAGTGACTGTAGAGCATTGCTACAATATAGAGGTGAAAACACCAGGTCTAATATAAGGGAACAGACAGTTTTCATCCTTGAAATATTTTATCCACCATCTTTCATCCTTCGATGCCTCAGACATTTACACATTACTGTCCTTTAACAAGTCAAAATGATGAGGGATTTGCATAGCTTTTAGTTTCTCTGTCCAACTTCACTCATACTACCACAGTGAATATCAAATTCCTCGTGACCAGGGTGTTCAGTTAGGAATGGCGGCAATGGAAGATTGGTTGAGCTTTGTGTATTTGTTTGTACATGTGTCATTGGTAAGATTTTTAGGAATGGATAGTTCTGATGAAAACAACCACAAAATGACTATAAAGAAAAGCTTGAGATTTAAGCGAAGCACTGCAAAACAACTAGAAATAACCTTTTTGTGTGGACTGTTCCTCTCCAGCTTCATATGTGTAGTGTCAGAGACAAACTGAGGTCCCAGCTGCCTTAATTCATTTAATAAATTGTGATAATTAATAGCTATTATTCATGCATTTTAGCCTTTTCACATTTAATAACAGCTTGTTCCACTCAAAAACCTCAAAACATGATCAGAGTGGAGAGTGTGTGGGTGTCACAATACAAACAGTAGATTGGGAATCTGTTTATGCACTGTCATTCCATTTCTTTCCAGCAGAGCATTTTTTAAAATTAGCTTTGGAATATAAAATGGAAAGCATTTCTGTGTAATTTTAAGAAAAGTCTGACTGGCATCATAGTCCATTGGCCCTTTAAAATTTTTTCTCCTGTTCATTTGTTCAGGTATAATTACAGATTTTTTGTAAAATTTCAATGTCAATCCTTATTAATCTCTAATTTCTAATCATAGGCATAAGGGGCTTGGAAACTGCATTTCACATATTACTGCTTTGGAGGGAAAATTGACATGCTTCTGGTTCGGTAAATTCCTAACTACATCCCTCTGCAACTGCCCCCAAGCGACATTGAGAATAAAATGGACTTTGTGGGAAGCTGAAACTGAGTTCCAGCTCTTAACACAATTATGGCGAGATTTATTGGTGGGCATGACAGTTCTGGGTTGTACTACTCCAGTGAGAAAGAAGATAAATGAAGCTACAGTACCAGTGAGACATAGAGGGAAGATTAGCCAAGAATTAAGAGCCTCTTCTGAGAGTCACAGAAAGTTCTGAAAAGCCTGGCTGGAGCTAATATTTGAGGGGGCGGAGAAGACTGCAGGATGAGAAGTAAAAATACATGTGCCCTTTTTAGGTCACTACTTGAAGTGAAATCAAATGCTGATATTAAAGCTGTAGGAAAAGAGCCAATCAGGAATTTTAGTGTGTAAGTCTTGGCACTTGCTACCCAATGATTACACAGTTACCTCTTCAATATTACTGGAAGAGCAAAAATGCTCGACAGTGATTCAATAGCAAGTCTTTATGTACATACATGTTACTGTGGTCACTGGTTGCACTGCTACAGTTCCAATACTTTTCTATGAACTTTAAGTAAATACCTTTCCTGTGGGAATAATCTATCTAAATATTACTTTTTAATCATACTTTTTAATTAATAAACTATTTTAAAAGAAATTATTGGTTTAGCAAAACTGAGTGGAAAGTACAAAGAGTTCCCACATACGCTTTAGCCCCATAAATGCACAGCCTCCCTCTCTACCAGCCTCCCACACCAGAGTGGTGCATTTTGCAATCAAACCTATACTGACACATCGTTCATTATCACCCAAAGTCCATAGTTTAAATTAGGGTTCACTGTATGGATTTGACAAATGTCTAATAATGTGTTTTCACCACTGTCATATCATACAGAATAGTTTAACTGCCCTAAAAGTCCTCCATGTTCTACCTCTTCACCCCTCTCTTCACCCTAACTCCTGGCAATCACAGATCTTTTCACTGTCTCCAAAATTTTGCTCTTTGCCAGAATGTCATATAGTTGGAATCATACAACATGTGGCCTTTTCGAAAGGTTTCTTTCACTTAGTAATATGCACTTAAGACTCCTCCATGCCTTCCCATGGTTTGAGAGCTTGTTTCTTTTCAGTACTGAATAATAGTCCCTTGCCTGGATGCATCACAATTTATTTACTCATTAACCTACTGAAGGACATCTTGGCTGCTTCCAAGTTTGGGCAATTATGAGTAAAACTGCTATAAATTCCACATGCAGATTTTTGCGTAGACAAAAGTTTTCAGCTAAATTGGGTAAATACCAAGCAGCAGAATTGCTGGATCATATGGTAAGAGTATGTTTAGTTTTGTAAGAAACTGCTGAAATGCCTTCCGTTATGGCTGTATGTCTGCACTCCCACCAGCTGGACTGAGAGTTCCTATTGCCTCATTCATTGCACATCTTGGTCAGCATTTAGCGTTGTGTTTTGGATTTTGGCCATTCTATTAGGTGTCCTGCAGCATCTCATTGTTTAATTTGCAATCCCCTAATGACTTATGGAGCGTCTTTTCATATGCTTATTTGCCATCTGTATATCTTCTTTTGTGAGATGACTTTTCAGGTCTTTGTTCATTTTTAATTGGGTTGTTTATTTCCTTATGGTTGAGTTTTAAGAGTTCTTTGTATATCTCAGGTAAGTCTTTTTTCAAATGCATCTTTTCAAGCATTGTCTGCCAGTATGTGACTTGTCTTTTTATTCTCTTGACATTGTCTTTTGCAGAACAGGAAGTGTTCATTTTATCAGCTCTTTCTTACATGGCTGGTAACTTTGGTGTTGTATCTAAAAAGTCATTTGCCATACTGAAGGTCATCTAGTTTTTCTTCATGTTATGTTCTAGGAGTTTTATGGTTTTGTGTTTTACATTTAGGTCTATGATTCATTTTGAGTTAATTTTTTGATGGGTGTAACATCTATGTGTAAATTCTATTTATTTTTCTGCATGTGAATGTTCAGTGGCTCTAAGAGCAATTGTTAAAAAGACAATCTTTTCTGCATTGTATTGCCTTTGCTCCTTTGTCAATGATCAGTTGTGTATATTTATGTGAAATATTGGAATATTTATATTTTCATTGGTCTATTTTTTTTTTTCTCCCAAAACCACACTGTCCTGATTACTGTAGCTTTATAGTAAGTCTTAAAGTTGGGTAGTGTCAGTCCTCAGACTATCAGGGGTGTCAAAAAAATGTATACACATGATTTATATTCATCTTTTGTTATCAGTATATGTTGAGTATTACAATTTAAATACATTTTTTTTTCGTTTCTTAAAATGTTTATATATATTTTTTGGCATTCTCTGCATGTTCTTCAATATTGAGTTGGCTATTAATTCTTTTGTTTTGTTTTTCTTTGTTTTGGTTTTTTTTTTGCCTCTCCATATAAACTTTAGAATCAGTTTATTGATATTTACAAAATAACTTGCTGGAATTTTGGGGGGGATTGTGTTGAATCTATAGATCAGTTTGGGAAAGAACTAACATCTCAACAATATTGAATCTTCCTATCCATGAAAGGGAATATCTCTCCATTTATTTAGATCTTTTCTGATGTATTTCATCAGACTTTTGTAGTGTTCCTCATATAAATTTGAATATTATGAGATAATACATTTATTTCATCAGATATCTACATTATAATATATGAAAATTGACCATTTCCATATATACATTGTTGCATGTCAAAGTATGTTTAATATAATCTTCAGGTAAATTGAAGGCACTTTTCAAATGAAAAATCATTTTATGGATGATTATTAAATAACACATATTAATTAACATTAAATATCTATAAATATTATGTCAAATATTTCACTATTCTGTTATTATTAAATGTTTTATTATTAATATCATGGCAACTTATCTAAGAGGTCTGAATTAGAGTTAGAGTCCCAGATTTACTACCTATTAGCTGTGTAGCTTCTGATTCTTAATTTTGTCAGATGGAGTTAAAAATGGATTATTACCATGTAGGTGTTATGTAAATATTGAATAAGGTAAAGGATGTGAAGAGCTGTGCATGTAACATAAGAAGTGATCAACAAATATTAACTGCTTTACCACTGTCATTACTACCACCACCATTTCACTGCTGGTGAGTCTGCTGTACTGCTAATAGTACTACGACTGCTGCTATTACCATTATTACTGCTACTACTACTGCTACTATTACTGCTTCTGCTGTTACTGCTATTACTACTGTTACTACTGCTGCTGTTCCTGTTTCTACCACTGCTATTACTACTACTACTGCTACATAACCTAGTGTAGAAAAAGAACTCTGGAGGTAGAGCCAGGAGAACTGGCATTGCCACAGCTAAATGTGTAACTTCAAGTAGGTCAGACCATTATTGGTCTCCTGGATAAACTAGATGACATAATTTCCTTTTTCATCTCTAAACGTACAGAAATATCTATGAGAAAGTGTTATTAGGTTAATGATCAGGAGAAAATGTAGATTGTAATGAGAAGAAAATTATAATGCAAAGAAGATATTTGTTGCTAAAATTTGAATTTCAATTAATTATGTAGACTGCAAAGAGAAACAAATACAGAATTAATGAGCTGGAGATCAGTTTTTAATGCGCATAAACATCAGAAGGTCTTTTTTGAATCAGAAACTTTCCTGAGTCATCTTTCAATCACTATGAATTGTTTTCTGTGATTTATTACTTTTATTACTTGGGCCTTAAATTATCTCACCTGACTGCTATATTTGAGCTTTTTTAGCCAAATATTTTTTTTTCTTTACAAAAAGAAAGAAGCACAGCAATGCAATCAGGTATTGCTAGATTTTAAAGATAATGTGGGGACAATTTTCGATTGAAGTCCTAAATATCCTAAATGTGCAGCAATACCAAAAGATCTCAATAAAGTGTAATGTATCCACCTGAAGAAATTCTACACAGCCATGTGATTTAGCAATTACCAAGTAGGTAGACAGCTTCATGTAAAATTCCTCTGACATGCTGTGTGCTCATGTTAAGTGAAAACACACAGAATACTAAAGTATACGTGTCATACAAAATTACACGCACATAAAAACGAGTATGCCAAAGTACTAAGAGTGGTTATGGTGGATTGTTGACTTTATAATAAGTACTATTTTTCCTAACGATTGCTAACAATTTGACATAATCTAATATATTGTTTTGCTGACAAAAAAGTAAATGGTTAAAAAGAAAGAAAGAAAAAGAAAAACTTGAGCGATTTTAATATAAATAGTAAAAAAGTCCACTTTTAACAGCTAGGAGACTTTAGTTTTAGACTCAGTTTGATCTCTAATTAGCTGTTTGGCCACAGAAAATCCGCTATACCTCTCTGAGCCTTCTTGGACTCAATGTTACCTCATTTAAAACATAAGTAGTTTGGAATGAGGTTTCTTCCATCATTAATGCTACATGAAGTCGTGAATGTCATTTGTATATTTTTATTAGAACCAAATGCCAATATGCCTAGCACATAGGTACTAATTAAATTGACCATATTGATGCTGCTGACACATGTTTAAAATAATTGTAACTTTATATTCTATAGTAAGTTACTAGTGGCAATTTAAAAGGTGATGGAAATCATAGACAAGGATACTAAGTATTACTAATCTATCCAGCTTCCATTACCCAGGATTGAAGTAACTACTTTTGAAGGTTAAGACACATCAGGGACCTAGGACATGGCCACAGTTAGGATTCCACAAAGGTCAATAAAAGATTTCATTTTCAGACCTTCTAAAGTTGCTGTGAAGTCACAAATATAATCTAGACTCCTAACCGCTTGCCTTTTCTCTACTAAGGGGTAAATTAGAAAAAAAGAAATTGCCAGTCTAGATAGGTAAATTAGAAAATAGAGGCACTTTCTTGGAACTGATCCACACCCTGGTTTATTGCCTGGCCACAGTATCAGTCTGGACTATGCCACCTGCTAAACTGCCTTTTGTCCCCGCCATGTTGCCCTCTAAGCCCACACTGACTGGTCTCAGCTCTGAGCTTTCTTCCTTTGCCAGATCAAGACTTCATTATCAGCCTTTTCTCACGTTGCAATTTAGGCTTCGCTTATCCTTTTATTAAAATGCAATTTTTATACAGTAATGTATAACTTGTTTAAGTCCAGTGCGCTATATGGCAAATGCATAAAATTGTGTAACCACTACTAAAATCAAGTTACATAATTCCTCCATCAACGAAAAATTCCTGCATCCCTTTTTGTCCATTCCCATCCCTGACAACCACTGGCCTGCTTTTGTTTTCGTTTTTTTTTTGTTTTTTTTTTATTCCTGTAATTTCTTTATTACCAGAATGCTATATAAATGAAATAATACACGTTTGAGCCTAGTTTCTTTTATACAGTATAATGTATTTGAAATGTGAATATCGTTGTGTGTATCAATAGGCCATTCCTTTCTCATTGATGAATAATGTTCCATAGTATGAATGTACCCAATTTGTTTATATATTTCCCAGTTTAAGAACAATTCTTTTATTTTCTAGGCTTGGGTAATTATAAATAAAGCTGTCATAAGAATTCACATGCAGACATTTGTGTGAACATAGGTTTTCATTCCAATTTTAGTTCAGATGACTAAGACTGTGATTGCTGGATCATCTGGCAGGCATATGTTGACCTGTATTAACTCTTCTTTAAATTTTTGGAAGAATTCACCAGTGAAGGTATCTGGTCTTGGACTTTTGTTTGTTGGCAGTTTTTTGTTTTGTTTTGTTTTTGTTTTTTATTACTGATTCAATTTCATTACTAGCAATAGGTCTGTTTAGATTTTCTATTTCTCCCTAAGTCAGTGTTTGTTTCTAGAAAATGATCCATTTCTTCTAGGTTGTCCAATTTGGTGGCATGTAATTGTTTGTAGTAATCTGTTATGGTCTTTAGAATTTCTGCCAGGTGTTTGGGGGGCTCATCTCTCCATGTGCAGGGTCTAAGGGTTGGGTACCTGATGTGGAGCTCAAATCTCTCATTCCTCAGGGAAGTTTTGAGATCCCTCTTGACTGTAAAATGCCATGGCTGGAGTGTGTTATTTTTCTTATCAAGATCATATTTCTGCCTCTCCTACCCTTCTCGGTGTTGTCCCTTGTTGTGTAGGCTCTGTTCATCCAGTTTCCAGGTCCCTCAGGGGGAATTTTTCCATATGTAGCTGTAGATTAGCTTTGACCATGGGAGGAGGTGAGCTCAGGATACCCCGATGCTGTCACCTTGAACCCCCTTGCTGCCAGCTCATAACATAAGAAACTCTGTATATGCGTTCCTTGTTACACCACACTGCAGACTTTTTGAGGGCTGAGCTTTGTCTTTTTTACCTTATTTTTAAAGCACAGACATGTTATTAGCCCCTAATAGGTAGACATTTAATAAGTTTTTGTGGCGTGTCCTAGGATCAATAAGCAGTCACGATTTTCTTCCAATGTTTTTAAAACAGCTTCCTTCAACTATTACAGCTAAAGATTAGGAAGGAGAAAATCATATTCTCTGAGGCTCAAAATATTCTGAAAGTCAAAACAATATATTTTTTAACCATGTTAACTTCTTTCTTAGAAACTGAAAATGTCATCTACACAGACCACATGGGAAGTTTGATTTAGAGAGAAGTTAAATTTCTCAAAAATTAACTTTTTTTTTTCCTTTAGAGTGTATTGTTGAATACCAGGAATTTTCTTTTACTTTGCTAGCTCTAAACCACCTATTGAGCTGATCTCAACCCATTAACTTTCAAATTATTTCAACTTTGTGGTTAAGAGGTAAAAGTATAAAAGACAATGAAAATGTAGTCACCAAACTTGACCAGCATTCTCTGGAGAAAATTGACATGATGAACTCCAGCCAGTTACCTATTTCTTATCAGAAACTTAAGGGTGCCAATTTAATTTTAAAGTCAAACATTACAAAGTTTCAACTGAATGATAATTAGTGGCATGTGTTAAAATTACACAAGGAACATGACACCCACCTTGTTCACTGGGTCCCCCTTGGTCATGTAGCACATGACAACCTCTGTGGCATTTACTCAGCACATATTGATCCTGGTTCCTTGTGGTTGATGTAAAATGAAGATTTAGATCTCCGCTGTGTTTATAAATCAGCAAGCTGATCTTTAGTATAAATAAAAAAAATTTTTTTAGCTTTGATTATAATTGCTGTGAACTGGCAAATCTTTTCCATTCTGTAGAGATTACTTCTTTCTTTCTGAATGCCTGATATTATTTCATTAATTAATCTCATTTGTATGTATAGACCTTGTTTACTTCTGCAATTATTTTAACTTTTAGCTACCCAATATCCAACATTTTAAATTGAAAAAGAAGTTGACTAGAGATATTTGTGATACTTCATATTCTTACTGATGGTTGTGATATATCAAGTATCTTTTGTATTGTTTCTATTTCTATATATAAGTATCCTATAAATATTTATATTGATGTTAATGCAAATTTATACAAGTAAATTATTTTCTATGGCATGGATTGTTTTATCAGGAACAAAGATCTTGAGGAATTTATCACGACAAGACTTATAAGAATATGTTTTATAATGCTTCTTGTTGAATAGTATCCTTTAATGTTACTGTTACTCTGGGCATAATTCTAACCTCTTTGACCTTTTATATACTTATATACTTACCCTCGGCCCTGTCAATTGTGACTTCTACAATGGAGCACACACTTTCTCCAAAGTCAGCATATTGTCTCAATTTCTTCTGCCCCACGCTTCCCCTCAAAGGACAAGCAACAGAGATTCCAGTACCATAGAGTCACAAGAAACTCAATATTTGTTCCTAATATCTTGCATCTCCTGTACTTGCATCTGTATTGATAAGACACACACACACACACACACACACACACACACACACACACACATACACAGAGTGAGTGAGATAGAGAGATTTGAAAAAGGAAAGATTTCTCATTTTGAAGTTCCCAGTTCCAATAACTGCTCTGGAATTAAATTACAGAGAATGAGCCATAATATAAGTTTAGCCAACACAATGGCTCTCTGAGGGCTCTATTCACTAATAACACATGCTCATTTGTGTGCATTTTCAAGCGGCTTGCTTAAAAGGGCCTCATGACCCACTACTTCTTAGGAAATTATAGGGCAGTAATAGCCTCACCCAAGGGGTTACTTTGTATGTAATCGTTTTTGCAGCCATATTTGGGACATCACAAAAGGAGGGAAGGGGGAAATTATTAGTGAAGAAGAGAGTAAAACAGAATGAGTTACAGCAAAATGAAGTAAGTTGTATTTTTCATTGTGTATTAACCAATGGGAGAGAAAGACAGTTTAAGAAGACAGTTTTGCAGGGAGAACCAATTCTTAAAATGTATCCATGATAATACATAAGCACTCAAAGTTCAAAAGTACACTAGTTGTGTTAAAAAAATACACACACAATAAAAATATATATCCATATGAAAGTAACAGGAACATGTGTTTAGTTTATGAAAATTGCATAAGAAACTACCAGAACCAGAAAGAGGGTCTTTTCACAATCTAATCTGATGGATACCTGAATTTAAATTGCAAGCATTTACTTTTTTCTTTAGGTACTAGTTGCAGAGTGGCTTCCAAGATTGATGCCTCTGGTAATTGAGTGGACGATTCTGAACTTGAAAGCAACAAGCAGGTGATATTTCATTCTGTCAAAATGCAGACCTAGACGTCAGTGAGAATCATTCCTAACTTCAGGAACACTGAGAGAACGTTTCTGTTCTCTGAATACCAAAGGTGACTTTCATGGGAAGCGCAGCTAACATGTTGGGTCAATGAAGGGTGGGCAGGATCAAGGAGTGAGTGCTGAAAGGGAAACATAAGAAAATGTGGGAAACAGGGATATGAGAATAGAACAGAGCGAAAGCAATGTATCATCAGAGTAATAACATACAGAGAGCAACACATGTGTCAGACAAATGCCTAAAGGATGTGGTGCTAAAGGATGCTAAAGGTGCTAAACGTGCTAAAGGGTGTCTAAAGGGAATTTGCGAGTGATGAAAGATGGAGTTAACAAATACGTTGGAAACAGATCATGTATAAGATTGATTATAATTAATGTTCAGGGTACTTACTATTTCATTCCAGTGTTTAAAATCTTTCAGTGGTTCCCCATGTCTTATTTGGTTAATGAATAGTTTGTGAAGCACACTGTATGTCAGGTAAAGTACTTGGTGCAGAGGTGAACAAAACAGAATGGACTGAGCGCTGTGGTAGTATGTACGGAAAGCTCCTAAAGTTTGAGAAGCCTGTGCATTTCCTATTGCTTCATAAGAATTACTGCAAATTTAGTGGCTTAAAACAGCATAGATGTATTATCTCAGTTTCAGTGGGTCAGGAGTTTGGGCACATGTTAATTGGGTTCTCTGCTCAAGAGCTTATAAGGCTGAAATCAAAATGTTGGCTGGCTCTGCCATCACATTTAGAGCTCAGGGTCCTTTCCAGGATCACTCCAGTTGCTGACAGAATTCAGTTCCTTGTGGTCATAGGACTAAGGTTTCCTGGGCTCCTTGCGAAAGCACATAACAGTATGCTTTCTCCCAGGCCAACCAGTGGAACATTGCCTTTTTTTAAGAGCTCACCTGGCTAAGTCAAGCCCACCCAGGATGATATCCTTTTGGGTTAACTCAATATCAACCAACTAGTAATCTAATCATTGAGGGATATCACATCATATTCATAGTTCTAACTGCTTTCAAGGAATGGCATATAGAGTATGGGTCTTTATGAATCATCTTGGATTCTGTATCACAGTACAATTTTTCTGAGGAAGTGATATGCAACCTAAGACCTAAGAGAAGCCAGTTATACAGTCAAAAAATGAGAGTAGATTCATTGTAGCCTGAGGAACCAACACGTATATAGCCTGGAGGTAGGAAAGGCAATAGAGCATCTCAGAAACTTGGAGAAGGTTGGCTTAGGTTTGGACTAGAGATCTACATATCATAAAATTGTTTAGAAAACCATGTAAGTTGTTGCACTATAATGCATTTTCTACCTCATTTATCACAACTTCCAAGCTTGAACTCTGTATTTGAGCTATACCAAATTCCATCTTTTCTTTTATGCATTTATATTAAACTTCCTTTAGTTCTGCAAAGCACCATGCTCTTCCTTACCTTATATGACTTCTCAGCAGATGAGTTCCTCAACTGAGATAAGAAGGACAAATAGGAATTATCCTGATGAAATTCTGAACCTCCAAGTACTGTTTAAATGCCATTGTTCTATACGCTTTTAGCACACTGCAACACCACATACTGTTTCACATACCATACTATAGTCCTATTGTCCATTTTGTTTTGCCCTAGGAAATGTAAGATTTGTGCTCACTATTATATTTTTATTGCCTAGCTCAGTTAGACCAAGTAAGAGATGCTGAACAAGGATGGTGATGATGATGATGATGATGATGATAACGATGACAACAAACGATGATGAGAAGAATGAGAACAGAGTTAAGAACACATTTTTAAGAAAGGATCAAATTATTTAGTATGAAACCATACAAATATTTGCTTACTCACTTTAGTCCATTTAAGCAATAATTTGATCAAGAACAAAACTCAGTCACAATACTTCTGGCCGTCAAAAACAGTTACATATAATTCTGTTTGTGCCCAGGCTGAGGAAAGAGTTATACATATGGATAAATTCTAAAGCTGAAGGTCAGCTACATTTAGAAAGTATTTAAATAAGCAAATGCTTTTTCACTGATTTACATTTAACCAGCATTGGGCATAGGTCTTTTATTGAAAGCATTTAGAAGGTTAGAACTCTACTGAAGAGACAAAGTGCTTCTACCTTGAGGTTGTGAATATAAGTACAACTAAGAACATATCATGGGCTCCCCACACAGCTCAGTAAGCTTCACTTTGACCTTGACAGTCAATGTATAGGACTCAAGTTTCCATTTTTGGTAATGATTTGACAACATTATACTGATTAAGTTAATAAAAGAGTATTTATAGAAAGTCTTCAAATAGAGATTGCTCCCCTGAGAGCAATTATTATTTTTTTCCCCTTAAAACTCTGAGCTAAAGTAATTCTATTAGTCAAAATGTTTTGTGATTAAATTTAGAGGCTATAATACAGGGAGTAACTCAGAACCAACATTTGTCAGCCAGTGAATACTTGCTCTGTGACCATGCCCAATGTACTATATTCAAGCCAAGTAATAGCGACATAGTATTGGATTGAATTCACCTCCTATATGCTATACAGAACTTGTATATATACCTGTGGATGACATTTGCAACCTCTTATTTACCATATTTGGTAAAACAAGAGCAATTTTATTACTGTCTTTGCAATTTGCTAAGGCCATTGTTGCATTTGAAGCCTATTACTTAAATGCTCTTGTGTTTTAAAGCCACATAAGATGTACTGCAACAACGATACTATATTTTTATGTCCTTTAAATTTAATAAAATTTATTTGCCATGAGTATTTAGATATGTCTATATCAATAGTCTGGCAACTGTCAGCACCTTATTTGAAAAGTTAGGTCTGCTACATGAGTTGGACTAAACCCAAAACTATATTATAAGGAAGTTTTAGGCTCTGCATAAAGGTACCCCTCAAGGGACTGCTAGGCAGAAATAGAATTGCAAAATACCTATACATAAGTATTAATTAGATGTCTAACTTTTAAAATAATATCTTCTTTGTAGATATTTGGACATATTCTTGATTTTGGAAGTACAGAATGTCTCTTTTCATGTTTCTTGCCAGAATTTACAATCTTACACTCTTTATCTAAGCATCATCAAAAACCTGAGGATGAAAATTGAGATTTGTAGAGCTCTGTCTGAAGGGCATGTTCTTCAGACATTGTGCTATAACTAGGTGTTCTTAACCTAGACTCTACGGCCTTTAGCATGCACAGCAATAGGCTTCAGAAGACCCTTTATCTACTTAGGTTAGATTTGAAACACTTAGTAAGCAGACATGCCAAATATTATGAACAATTTCAAGGAAAAGGTATATAATGTTAATTGGATTATCATCTAAGAGAATATCACTTATCATTTACATGCTAATAATTTCTAAATCTCTGTATCTTTCCAGACCTCTATCTTTCCATGATTTCTCATCAACTGTTTAGTTAATAATTTGTAAACAAAATATGAACAGTTGAAGACAAGTTTATGCCCCAGTAGTTCCTTATATAGTCACAACAGAATCACTTGGGTGGACGTTTTTAAAAAGACATAGTATCAGGTCCAATCCCTGACATATTGAATTAGAAAAGTGGGGTGAAAACTAATAATCTGTATTTTTCATAAAGCTTGCTAGGAAACATTGATTTATGCCATGGATATAACATAGAAGTGTGAACTTGTCAAGATTTATAACAGAGGCAACAGATGGCGATTCACTCACGCTATCATTCAGTGGTGTCCATGGAGCTCTGTGGTGGGCACGTGATGAATTGTCAATATTGCACTCACTGTGTTCTCTCTTAAGTGACCTCATGAGCTCTCTAGTGCAAAGCCTTCTCTAAGAGCCATGAAACCACAGAATGGAAAAGCCTTTTCCTTCTCTCAACTCAATCTAAATAGAAATGTAGGTTGGAATGAAAGGTTGTGAGTGTTCCATTGTGTGTATAGTTTTGTTTTTCAGTATGAATAAGAGAATTGAATAATGACTTCCGTGGAAAAATGATAAAAGAAATAAGAACAAATATAATATATTTATTCACATACACACACATATGTAAGTATGCTTGTCTATGTTTTTAGAACTTGTTTGTATTTGTGAGAAAATAAAAAAGAAAATATTGCTCTATTACCTTCTATATATGCTTACCTTCATAAGGTCCTTCTATTAGAATGCCCTGCCATTCATTCATTCTATAAAATATAGATTTTCAATTCTGCCCTGAATCAGTTTTCAGGGCATGAAGTGCAACATTCTTCATTTTTAATAAGTACTTAAGATAAAACTTGTTTTCACTTACATTTGAGTGCTATTGTCATATTAACCATACAGAGTGTTCATAGCCTTGAAAACCATACAGGATCAATGAAAACTATTATATCATGATGGTTTAAAAAAACCTAATGCGAGGAGTTATATACTCTGAAAAAAATCATTTTTAGGTAGGTACACAAAAAGTACCTTTTAGTACATTTAACTAAAACTGTGTTCTAAATAATCTAATGGACCAAAATCATTTGATTGTCACTCACGCATTCATACCAAGATATTCTAAACTTTATATGCTTAATACTTGAAAGTAAGACTATTTAGATTTTTTAAAAAGATTTTATTGGGGAATTGGGGGGATGGGAACAGTGCTGCGGGATTGGGGGAAGGGGAACAGACAAGTTGCTGTCTTTTTGTTCTTCTGTCTAGTTGTGGAGGACGTTGCTTCACTGAACCAAGTTGGCACCATCATTGTGCACTGGCTGCTAGCTACACACAGTAGCCCATGGCAACCCGCTGCAGCAGAGGCTGCAGCTTTGGCCATCTCCGGTGACTCACGGCAACCCAGCTCTAGGTTGAGCTGTTGTTCAGCATCTTAGCTGTAGAGGGCAGTGTTACTGGCCCTCATATGTGGGATCCGAACTGGGGCCCTCTGGACCAAGTTGGCACCATCATTGTGCACTGGCTGCT
>NW_017731720.1:1212391-1220222 GCF_001890085.2 Hipposideros armiger
CCTCATATGTGGGATCCGAACTGGGGCCCTCTGGCGTCCCAAGCCAGCTCTTAACCACCGCGCCACTCGGCCGGCCCTATTTAGATTTTTTAATAAGCAGCGTCTGTGTCATTATAGGTTTATAAAATAATCAATAAAGTCATTAATCAATAAAAATGTGATTTGAGTTGATTAAAAATAAAGGTCAGTAATGTAAACATTAAAGCATGTATACTAAGGCTTTGAAGAATTAAAGAGTTTATTTGAGAGACCTTTGTTTCACTGGCTATTTTTCTTCTATTGAGTTAATTTGTGCAAATGAACTTTGCCTCTGTTTAAATTATAACATAAAATTAATAGTTGGGATGTTGACATTGCAATTCTCATAAATACGGTCATTTATATCCTAATACAGAAACTCTATTTTTTTTTCTATAAAACGAGAATAATAAGTATTTACAAATTATCTATATCTTTGGAAATGAGAACTATTTTCAAACTAGTTGATTTTTTTGAGGGGGATCTTGAACTTTTTTGTTAGACATCCCCCATCTCTAAGAAAAAAATTGTGAAACTTTTAAATTATGTTAAGAATAAGCACTGTCATGGTTTTTGTTCATTTTGTTATTTGTATGCTTGCAAATGATATCTGATCATTCTTAAATATCTACGCATACAGAAAAATCAAATAAGAAGGTAAAGGTAACCACAAATCACTAAAAATCTCTTCACCTCAAAACAAGCCTTTTTAGTAGTAAAGTGTGTTCTGGGTAAATGTGGCAGACGCACATGTTGATAACTCTCTCAATTTCTTCTCAGGAATTACAATTGCTCAGGCAACCTTTTTGGCAGAGAATGAGGGATTGTTTTAGTGTGCTTTTTTCCTCACACTTCAAGTGAGAGTGCAGGTTGGAGTTTCTTTTGCTCTGGTGCTGGGAGATCTACAACTATGGAATCAGCTATAGAGGAGAGGGCTTGTATCTCCTGGAAGTCAAGGGCAGATTCACAGGTCATGGTTCTCTGAGAAAGCAAGGCCTGCTGCAGCCTGGCAAACGGGTTGAAAGATCCTTTAAATTCAGACACGCTATCTAATTTTGTTGGCTCCAGTGGGGGGAGAGGGGGCTGCTGTGATCAGTGACATTTCTCCTAGCTCCTTTAATACATAAAACAAATGTATACTCCCACCGATAGTGTAGGAGAGTTCTCATGGACCATGTCCACAACAACCCACAGTATAATAATATAAAACAATAATTTTGCTGATCTGATCGGTGTAAATGATATCTCATTATAGGTTTAGCTTTCATTTTTCTGATTACCAGTGAATTTTTTGAGTTGTTGCCTCTTTTATCTATATATTTTTACTTTCTTTTGGCCTTTCTTTGGTGACTGCTGACTTGAAAAAGACTATCCACTATTAAATAGGATAAGCATGTTTGACAACTATTCAACATCAGGCCATGCTCTGTGTTATTCACAGCAGCCAAGCAAACACATGTTGTTGAAATCAACAGTCGGGCAATGCGCTGGTATTCTGTGCTGGACTTTAAGGTCCATTATTTGCTCTTTTCTGCTTTATTCTATACCTTAGGAGGTTGACGATAATATTTTGTACCATCTGATCTTTCCAGTTCTTAGTGTTAATTTAGGTTTAGGCAAAGAAATTCCTAGGAGCAGTTGGAGAGCAGAAACACTGTTCTCTATCTCCTTGTCCCTTAGGCCTTGCAGAGGTAGCAGTTTCTAGTTGCTAGTTTCTGGGTACTTTACCAGTCTTGGTGGATCCCTTAACCACCTTCCAAAGTCTGTAAGTGATTCTCCCATTAAACTTTTCCCAGTTACCACTCTGAGCACACGACTATGTCCTGGAAGACTTTATTGATAGAGGCAGTATGACAGATTTCTTAAAACACATTTGGTAGAATTGTATTTCTGAATGATGCCAAAATCTGAAAAGTAATACATTTCTTCTTGACACAGGTCATTGGTAGAGCTGTTGAAACTGATTTCAAAGGGAACAAAACACATATTTTCAAAAGGAAGCCATTATTTTCTTCAGTTTTACAAATCAGCACTATCTACATGGTCTCCAAGGTTGACTTACAAGGGCAATTAGCAGAAACTATGATTTTTTTGTCTTTGGCCTTACTTGCACAATGATCTATCTCATACATACTGTCTATGGAGCACCTCTGCTACCAATTTAATATCTCAGGAAAGATACCACATGATTCTGAATACAGCTTGAGTACAGTATGAAGTAGGAATTGTGAATCTGAGCTACAATACAAAACTCCAAAATAAATAAAATAAAACAGTAAATAATCTATAGTTGTTAATGGAGACTATCAAATAAGCTGACCAGAAAATTTACCCCCAAAAATGCATGCATTTTGCTATTAAACCTTTATGATAACCTTAGAAGTTACGAATATCTCCATTTTACTAATAAGCAAGCTGTGCTTTGGAGATTTATTTAACATGCGGTCACTCAGCAATGGCAAAACTAGTGTATAAACTTATTTTAGTCTAGCTTATTTGGTAATACGTGTTGTGAAGAATTATATGATTTTTCTTGATATCAAAAATAAAGTTCAAAGAATCAGCCTCCAAGAATGTTAACTTTAAAAATTTGTTCCACAACTCTAATCTCCTTTTATTAAAATGTTAACTGTTTAGTTATTTATTGTTGCATAATTAATTACCACAAATTTTAATGGTTTAAAACCAACATTTTATTTTACTCATTATTTTGTTGTTTAGGAAGTTGGGAAGGGCTCAGTTAGGTGGTTACTGTTTGATCCACATGATGTTAGCTGGGACAATTAGAGTTGGGGGATACATTTTTCAAAATGATGTTTTCACGCTCATTTATGGCACCTCAGTGCTCTTCTCTCTCTCTCCGAACAGCTCATCATAAATAGTGGTCTTTGGATATCCATGCTCCTTACATGGTGGCCTCTAATAAAGTCAGGTATAAGCTGCTAACTCTTAAAGTTATGCTTAGAACTGGAGAAGTGTCTCTTCCACCATGCACTATTGACAAAGCAGTTATGTCCAGTCCATAGTCATGGGAAGAGAAAATAAATCCAGCTTCTCTCATCTCAATGGGAAGAACATCAAAGAAATTTTGACCGTTTTTAATCTGGCATCTTTAATTTTTAACTATGTTCTTAATTTTTAACTATGTTCAGGTATTGTGTTTTAAACTTTGTACTTTTGTGTCATTAAATTCTCTCACCAGTCTTGTAAAAGGAGTTATTTAAAGAAAATATCTAACAATTTTTTTTTGATGCTTACCTGAAATCACTATTATGATCCTGGTGGTGTTTCCAACAAATATTTTCTCTGATAACTATTATGATCTTTATTTTTTAAATTGTGGTAGATCAGATTCTGAAATACCAAGTAGCTGGCCCCAAATTACATAGTTTGTAAGAGAAAGAGTCAGGGATGATTTGATGGCAGTTTTGCCTGTCTTTATATTTATTCTCCATGAATGCCCAGCCACTTTTCTGGGAAAACACCAGAACTGTGCAATCTGCGAGGTAGTTGTATTTTACTTTGTTTTATTTATATTGCTTTGTATTTGAGCTCTTAAAAGCAACCAGTTTTCTTTTACCCTTGTGTATTTTTATAAATTTTGTAGATAAGAATATTCATTTTGTGCTGTGTCAGTTGAGGCCCTGCAGGAAGCAGACACCAAGGTAACATGTAATTCCAGTCTAATAATGAGAAAAACATAAGACCAATCCCGAGTACCCCTCAAAAATTGTAAAGGCAATCAAAAACAAGGAAAGTCTGAAAACTGTCAAACAAAGTGGAGCCTACGACATAGCAGGCTGTAAAACAATACACTAGATAGGACCGTGGAACAGAAAAATGACATTAGGTAACAACTAAGGAAATCTGAATAAAATATGGGCTATACATCCTAAGTAAAAAAAATTCGAATAAACTGTGGGCTATATATAATAGGTAAAAAAATCTGAATTAAGTATGGGCTATACATAATAAGTATTATCTATATTCTTTCATTAGTTGGGGCACATACATCACACTAATGTAAGATGTTAATACACAGGGAAACTTTCTATTATATATTATCTCCTCAAATATTCTGTAAATCTAAAACTATCCTGAAATCAAAAGTTTATTTTGATAAAAAAATATAAGGATAAGGGAACCAATTAAGCCATTGGATGGCAGTGTGGTCTAGTAGTTTGGAAATAGAAGCATAAGGCAGAAGTTTATGTCTATCTCCACCAGATTCTCTGTTGGGCTACGTATTGTGTTTTTCAGCTGATGACCTTAAGCAAAAGGTCTGTGATTTTAAAATGGCAATGACAGCAGCAAATTTTTGAAGGATTTCAAAAAAATTGAACATGTGGGATATCTGTAAAAACAGTGCGGTAAAAAAAACGTGTTGTTAGGGAGGCTTATTTAGGTCTGAGTCTAAGAATTTCAAGTTTCTAAGAATTCTATTCAGGATGACTGGAGATCATTTCATCGTACAGAGTATGTTATTATTTATAGTATTTTGCAAATGGAGTGCTATTAGCATTTTTGGTGGGACACATCTTTGTTGATTGCAAATGGCCCTCATATTGATGAATTTTAAGTTCTTTTTGATCTTAGTAAATGATAGTAGCCACCCCTCCAGAAGTTATGACAATCTGAAATACACACATCTATTTCAAAAATAGCCTCAGGGAATGGTACCTTATGTCTGCCAGTATTGTGTTCTTTGAAGAGTCTGAACACTACTAATGGAAGGATTAAGAAAGTTAATATGTCCTCTAAAAGAGCCACAAGGGTGGTAAAGAGTCCGCAGAAGTGAGTTAGTATGCTTTAGTATCTTGGATAGATAAACCTCCCACACTCCTAGTCAAGGCTAATTCTTCTTTCTGTGTGCTTCATTTTAAATTTTGCTATAACACTTTTAAAATATACACAGTTGAGAAATTTTTACCTATGCCCTTCACTCAGAATGAACAATTACTAGTGGCTGCAAATGCTTTGCACAGATTTTTTTTAAGTAATTTAAAGCAAGATATCATACAAACTTCAGTATACTTTTATATAATATGTAGCCATTTAAAAATAATATTAATGTCACTAGTGCACACAATAATATTAACAGTGTTTTCCTAATATTTTTGAATTTTTCATCCATAATTTACCCAATTGTCTCAAAAGTTTTCTTTAAGAATTGGTTGGTGGAATCAGCTTTTGTTTTTAGTTTTAGTATTTTTTAAAGAAGTATTAGGTTCAAAATTGAGCCAGCAAAATTGAGATGAAGGTACAGAGATTTCCCATAAGCCCTCTGTCCCCACATATGCATAGCTACCCCCACTATTACATTCCCCATCAGAGTGGGACTTTTTAAAAAATTGATGACCCTACATTGACACATCCTAATCACCCAAAGTCCATAGTTTCCATTATAGTTCACTCTCAGAGTTGTACATTCTATGGATTTGGACAAATTTTACAATGTATTCACCATTATAGAGTCATACAAAGTATTTTCACTGCTTTTAAAATCCTCAGTTCTCCACCTAATTCATCCATCCTCCACCCCAACCCTTGGCAATTACTGACCTTTTTGTCTCCTTAGTTTTGCCTTTTCCAGAAAGTCCTACAGTTGGAATCATACAGATTGAACATTAAAAAAGCCTTTTTCAGATGCACTTCTTTGACTTAGTAATTGCATTTAAGTTCCTCCATGTCTTTTCATGGCTTGATAGTTCATTTTAGTGCTGATTAATATTCCATTGTCTGGATGAGCCACAGTTTGTTTAGTCAACTGAAACACATCTTGGCTGCTTCCAAGTTTTGGCATATGAATAAAGCTCTATAAACATCTGTAGGCAGGTTTTTGTGTGGACATATGTCTTCAACTTCTTCAGGTAAATATCAAGAAATTCTATTGCTAGATCATATGGTAAGAATATGTATTGTTTTGTAAGAGACCACCAAACTGTCTTCCAAAGTGGCTATACGGTTCTGCATTCCCACCAGCAATGAATGAGAGTTCCTGTTGCTCCATGTCCTCCTCAGCATTTGGTGCTTAAGTGTTTGGGATTTTGGCTATTCTGATAAGTATGTAGTGGTACCTCATTGTTGTTTTATTTTGTATTCCTCTGATGATATATGACACGGAGCATCTTTTCATATGCTTAAATACTGTCTCTGTACCTTTGCTAAGGTCTTTGGCACATTTTTTAGATTAGGTTCTTTGCTTTCTTATTGTAGAATTTGAAGAGATTTTAAAAAAATATATTTTGGATAAGTCTTTTCTCAGATATGTCTTTTGAAAATATTTTCTACTGGCCTGTGACTTATTTTCTCTTTCTCTTGACACTGATCATGGTAGAGAAGAATTTTTAAATTTGAGTGAAGTCCAGTTTATCCATTATTTTTTCATGGTATTGTATCCAAAAAGTCCTTGCCATACCCAAGATTATCTAGATTTTCTATGGTATCTACTAAGAGTTTGAGAGCTTTGTGTTTTATATGTAGGTCTATCATCTTTGCATTTTGAGGTAATTTTTTGAAGAGTGTAAGTCTGTGTCTGGATTCATGTTTTTTGCATGTTGATGTCCAGTTGTTCCAACAGCATTTGTTGAGGACATTATCTTTACTCCATTGTATTGTCCTAGCATCTTCATCAAAGATCAGTTGACTGTATTGATGGAGGTCTATTTCTGGTCTCTCTATTCTGTTTCATTCACCTATTTGTCTATTCTTCCACCAATGCCACACTGTATTAACTATCACAGCTTTACAGTAAGCCTTAGAGTTAGATAGTGTTAGTCCTCCAAACGTGTTCTTCTCCTTCAATATTGTGTTGACTATTCTGGGTCTTTTGCCTCTTCATATAAACTTTAGAATTGGTTTACTGATATCCACAAGATAACTTGTTAGGATATTGATTTGGATTATTTTGATTCCATAGATCAAGTTGAGAAGAATTGTCACCTTGACAATATTGAGGCTTCCTTTTGAACATGGACTATCTCCATTTTTTTCACTTCATTGATTTTGTTCATCAGAATTATGTAGTATCCTTATATAGAGCTTGTACATATTTTGTTAGATTTATACCTAAATATTTAATTTTGGGGGGTGCTAATGTAAATAGGATTGTGTTTAATTTCAAACGCTACTTGTTCATTGCTGGTATATAGGAAAGTGATTCACTTTTGTATATCAACCTTATATCCTGCAGTCTTGCTATAATTACTTATTAGTGCCAGAAGTTCTTTTTTTTATCAGTTCTTTCAGATTTTCTACATAGACAGTATTTCTTCTTTCCCAATTTGTATACACTTTATTTCATTTTCTTGTCTTATTCATTAAATAGAACTTCCAGTATGATGCTGAAAAAGAGTTGTGAGAGAGGACATGTTTGCCTTGTTCCAGGTTTTATGTAGATATTCCCGATAAAGTTGAGCAAGTTCCCCCCATTAGAAGTTTATTGAGAGTCTTTTAGTCATTAATGGGTGTGGAATTTTGTCAAATATTTTTTCTGCATCTGTTAATATGATCATGTGATTTCTCTGTTTTAGTCTGTTGATGTGATGGATTACATTAAATGATTTTTGAATATTAATCCAGCCTTGCACACCTGAGATAAATCGCACTTGGTAGTGGTGTATAATTAATTTTATATATTGTTAGACTGAATTTGCTAATACTTTGAGGTTTTTTACTTTTTTTTTTAAAAGATTTTTATTGGGGAATTGGGGGGATGGGAACAGACAAGTTGCTGTTGTTTTGTTCTTCAGTCTAGTTGTGGAGGATGTTGCTTCACTGGCCCAATTTGGCACCATCATTGCACTCTTCCCAG
>NW_017731720.1:1222453-1224148 GCF_001890085.2 Hipposideros armiger
AATTTTTAAAATTAAAGTGTTGTAATATAAACATATTTTGGTAGAAGAATACATTTGCTTTAATTATATTTTATTATATTGTTTAAATTATCTGTAATAAATACCTTTAATATGGATAGTAAAACAACTGTACAAATAATAGTTGTTCAATAAATACTTATTAAAATTCTCTTCAACTAAGAATCTCAGTGATTAAAGATAGAAAGCATAGTCTTTTGAGATCTATAAAATAAAATGGGGGAATTATTCACTTTTAAATAAACATGGTGCAGAAAATTGTATGTGAATAACATTTGTGTAATTTGTACATGTTTTATTAAAGAGTTCATATGGTTTGAAGTAGAAGATGATACAAACAAATTGGTAATTTTTTGTCATGCATTATTGTTATTATACCAATATCCTTTTACTTTGGAGGAAGAACTTCATAATTGAAAAGAAAATATCTCATAAATAATGCTTAAGAAAGTTTTTTTTCTCTATTTCTAAAGATTATTTGAAGTTCAAACTAAACTTAGTTTTTAACAATGCTTTAAAATAGCATTGGATGTGATTTCACATTTAACAAAATCACCTAGAAATATAAAATCCTGACACCCAAGATAAATGAACCACAAATGGAAAGGCTACAAAAAGGGTCAAATCCATTTGATGTGTGGACAGTTCTAAAGAATGTTGAGCTTTACTTTTTTTTTTCTTTTTGAAACTATAGCATAGGAATCAACTTCTGAAAATATTTCTAAATGTTTCAGTTAAAGAATACAAATTCTTTATTATACATTATTTACTTGGGAACTATAAAACACTCTAACACGACCATTTGTTGTAGAAAAATAACAAAAGCAACTTAAATCATTTTTGAAACTTTCCTTGGAAATAAATAATCAAAGAAGATGTAACATTTAAAAACATAATGAGATAAACTCTCCAGTAAACAGGTGACAGTGATGGGGATATTTTGAGAAAATATTAACTTAAATTCATTTGGTATTTTTTAAATAAATGTTTCCAAAATGACCCCCTGCATACACACACAAACATGACCTCTACAAGGAAATTACAAAATAATGACATTATTTTTTATTTCATAGAGTAAACAAGTACTCTGGAGAAAGGTTAAATGGTTTGTACAATAATAAAGAGCAATTTATTGATGAAATGAATGCATAATCCCTATCTCTGAACTGCTAGATTTTATTTCTTTGTTAATGTCTTGTTGTCACTCCAAAAAGAGAAAATGTGTATGTAGTTAGGTGATTATTTTACATGCCTTCTACAAAGGAGGAGTAATAAATAAAATTAAGAAGATAGAATCCCAGTCTAAATAAATGTATACACTCTTTAGAAGAACCACACAGCTACAAAAATTGCCATAACAAAAATCAGAAAATGATGTGACAAATACTATAATAAATGCAAATATCCTTAAACATTTATAAAATAGAGACAAATTCTGCCTGGGGTGATTTGAGAAGTTCTCTTTAAAAATATGCAATTTAGTTTTATTTTTCAACGCTATAGTTGAGGTATTTTAAAGTTCAGTTACCTACTTGATTGTTAAAATCAGAAGTTAAACTCAATTCTATTTAATACCAAAGCTCATGTCTTTACATTTTTACACTCCAAAAGGAAGATATGAGAAATTAAGGTCAATTGGAAATAATCCCTGTGTGTCTCCCTGTGTCTTCTCTCTAA
>NW_017731720.1:1225229-1227256 GCF_001890085.2 Hipposideros armiger
TTGTTCAGCATCTTAGCTGTGGAGGGCAGTGTCACTGGCCCTCATATGTGGGATTCCAACCGGGGCCCTCTGGCATCCCAAGCCGGTTCTTAACCATCGCACCACTCAGCCGGCCCCGAGGTTTTTTACTTTTATGTTCATGAAAGATAATGGTCTGTTGTTTTCTAAGTTTCTACCACAAACATATATCAAGAAGGAAGGGTCTTTATCTTTTTTTCCAGCAGCTCCTTTCCTGCTTCTCTGCAAGAAATGGGATGCTCATCTGATTAGTTGGAATCACAGGATCATGGATTGGTCAACCACTAAGAGGTGGGAGTAGCCCACAAAACTGTAAGATTATAACTTTGTGCTGTTTTAAGTCATTAAATTTTGATCATTTGTGACAACAGAAAGAGAAAACTAAAAAGTCAAAGTCACCCAACTGGTGAATATTTAGTTTGTTTGCCCTCTTTCCACTCTTATGCATAGCTCAGGAAAAATGTTTTTTACAAGGCAAGGTAACTTTTTCTCCTACATTTGTATTATTTTAGTGAGATAGAATGTAAAAGTATACTAACTGAGTCAAAGCGTATAATAGAGGAAGTTTCAATATATTCTAATCAGCACTAAGTGGTGTGCAGTGTACTTCTAAATTTTTGTTAGTTTCATAGGTGAAAAACTACTTTTCATTTCTTTAATTTGCATTAATTTCTTTAAAATTATACAATCTTCATATGATGATTAATAATTAGTGCCTCTCCTTTCATGAACGACCTGTTCATGTCTTGTTCTTCCCTCTCTTTTCTTTTAACAGGATTTCTGAGTTTTAATTTAAAATATTTACCTTTTGTAAATATTGCTAGCTTTCTGAAATTATATTTTGAAATAAGTAAGGTATACACATAAACCACCACATATATATTTTAAATAAAGTCAAGAATATTATTTATTTCCCAAATTTTCAAAGTAGTTATTACCAACTCTCATGACATGTTTATTATTATAAGCATATTGCCACTTACTGGAGGTATGTATTTGCTTTATTTAGTCCAATTGTGTCTGAATTCATAATAACATTTACTTTGTGAATATAGAGTTTTAGTAAAAATGTTTCCAGATTTCTACAGTTTTATTTTCTTAGTATTCCCTATATGTGTGTTTTAATCTTGGTTTTCCTAGAAAGCAGAGCCTGAGAAAAAGACCTACAAGCCAATAGTTTATTTTGGGAAGTGATCCCATAAAGCTGAGGGATTAAGGAGGGTGAATAGGGAAAGATGGGAAGCTAATCAAATGTGCATTATCAAGTTGGTCATCTAGTGCCCAGTATCTCCAGGGCCATCTGAGGAGTGGCTAGATTAAACCTAAAGTGTCTCCAAAGAAAGAAGAGTTAAAGCATTGTCCACCGACTCATATCCTCCACTTGTTAACATTGTCCCTGCTGCCCTCCACCACACACAAACACTTCCGGGTACATTACACTCATGCTGGGCCAGCTCCCACGGACATCCCATGCCACAGTATCACAGAAGTAACAAACATGGCATGCCATTGAGGTGAAACGACTAATTTCAAGCCACAGAGAGAAATCACACATCCGTGTTTTTCTACAGAGAAGCCAATAAACTCCAATTTGTCTTCCTAAGCCAGTTCAGAGTTACAGTTCTGAAGCAAGTAAACAAGATGACAAAAAAGAATAGACTTAAAAATTCACTTAGATTTGGGCAGATCACTTAAATTCACTGTAGCTTGAGATTTTTCATTCATAAAATCCTACCTCATGGGGTTTTTTTGAGAATGAAATGAGTTTATTATAAGGAAAGTGTTAAACAGTGCCTGCACAATATGTACTCTATGCAGACTAGCTATTATTAGTTCTTGAAGAGTTTATCTTAATATTATTTAGACTTTTTTATTTAGTTAGTTATTTATTTTTTATTTTTTATTTATTTATTTATTTATTTTTAGCTGAGCCATCCTGCTACCTGTTGGCAGCTCAGCGGCTGCTCAGCTCGGGCTGGACTCGAACCGCTGTTGCTCAGAGCTCAAAC
>NW_017731720.1:1229073-1243140 GCF_001890085.2 Hipposideros armiger
TCTCTCTCTCTCTCTCTCTCTCTCTCTCTCTCTCTCTCTCTCTCTCCCCCCCCTACCCCCCACTCCTAAGGGTGATGCACATTAAAGAATGTTGATGGTCATATCCAGAATTTGAGCTGAAGAACTGAGTCTTGGATGCCAGCAAAGAGGCTACCGTGATCTCAGGGTCAAGTGATAAGATTATGCAAGAGTGAAAAAGTGGCTGTTGAGATAAAGGGAATAAAGAAGGAATTAAAAATGCTTTGATTCCGGCTTTGGAGATATAAAATCAATGACACTATTAACAAGGGTGACGAGTTGCGATTTCAGCAAAGTTAGGGCCAATAAAGGGCCAAGGACAGGCTTAATAAGATAAGTGTGTTTAATCCCCCATCACTCCTCCTAACACAACATAACAAGGTGGCTTCAGTGTTCCTTGAAGCCCCATCTCCCCACCTCCCATTCCTCACACACATGCTATATCAATATGTACAGTAACAATATATGCTTGTAGACAAGGGTATGTGTAAGATAAATTCCTAGGCCCTCAATCCAAACATGTTGCCGCCTTTAACCTCAAATTCCTTTCATAAAGAAATTTGGGAGGCAGCACTTTTGGGGAGGAAAATGTTTTCATTTTTTTCATATATAGAAGTTACATGCGTGTAGTTGATGGTTGATGTAGTTCCATGGTGGATGAAGTTTTAGGTCCTGTACGGGGCCTGTGAGAATTCAGCCCAGTCATGTTCCACTAATGCAGTTCCTGTGAGTCCGAGGAGTAGATGAAGATTTGAAATGGGTGCTGGTTGACAGTTCGTTTTAGAATCCAGTTTGAGAGAAAAGATTTGAAAAGAGAAAATATGGCAAAAAAAAAAAGAGATCTTTTAAAAAAATAAGATAACTAATTTTTGGCTTCAGTAGGGCCAAGTTGTTTCCGCTGACAATCTTAGCTATCTAAAGGCTTCACAAAGATGATAGATGATGCAGACAAGGAAAAGTGCACATTAACTTCAATATTCCAAGAAAATCAAATCCTGTGATGGTGTGAGGGAAGTGTTACCTGGTAACTGCTTCCCCCCTGGGTCTGTGCACACTGATGATTTCTCAAAAGCTACTCTCTCTCTGTTGTTTGTTTTTCTAGTGGACTGAAAACCATGGTGCCCTCCAAAAGCTTGCTTCTCAAAAGTGGCATTGCCAGGGCAGTTCTTTGGCAATTTGAAGTTTCTGACATTGTAAAATCGAACATGTCAAAAGTAGTTCTGCTGGTCTTTAATCCATTTGCCTATTACTTTTATGGTTATTTAAATAGAACTTAAATCTTCCCAGCTTCTTTACTCTGTACACCCTTCAAATCCTTGGCACTATGTTAATAAATAGTGACATAACCTACCAAATATGGCTGAAACTTGAAAATCAGCAGGGAAAAAATACCATAGGTTAACTAAAGGATAACACAAGGCTCGTCCAGTAAAATCCATGCATGTGACTTGAAGGAGAGCATCTACTGTTCTCTATTTAATATTTTCAATGTGAAGCTAAGTGTGTCTGAATGACTTTTAAGTAGTCCATAATCGGTAAGCCACACTAGTATAACTCAATGCTATCAGAATAAAATAATAAAATATAGAATATGTGTGAAAGTTTTGTATATTATAAGGAAATACATAGTCAATGTCATTATATCTTATTATCTAATGTCTCAGCTCAGAGTGCATTTAAAACAGAACATGAAAAGGTGATAGAAATGCTACAGGCGGGGACATTCATTATAAGCAGAAAGAACTGACGACTGATAACTTGCTGAGGGAGATAGAGACCCATAAAACCAGATGACAATGCTGAAAAAAAAATAAGGGTAATATACAATTACTTAGTTTTACATAACTGCAAAACTCCTGAAGTATAACTGTACTGCAGTTCAGTTCTAATGGTTTTTCATAGTGTTGACTCTAAATAATTGGGAACAAATTAAATTATATCAAATATAGACTATTTGAGGCAGCAGGGAAACGGGGATTAAGAACTGATCTTTCTCAATTTTATTTCGCTTTCTCCCAACTCCTTTCCCTGCACCCAAGTCCTGGTTTTGTTTAACCTCAACCTACTCTCCTCACTGTGCTCAGGTTTCCTTCTAGCCTCAGTTGATGGCAGTGATGGACATATTTCTGCCAAAATATTGGGCTGCTTGGAAGAAAAAACTTAGCTAACTAAAATTAACTGACTTCGAATATCTCCTCTTCTGGAAATGTCAGCTAAAGGCCACGCTGTGGAGTAGGAAGCAAAGGACATGTTAGATGAATTCATTATAAGAGATATTTTTCATTGCTTTCTAACCTTTGAATGCTAAATTCCAGTGAAATTAATTAGCCTGATGTAGTTATCATTTACACCATGTCTAATCTACACTAACAAAATAAACTGCATAGGTAACAAATAGCCTAAACATTTCAGGCAAAGTGAAGTAAACCTCGATTTAGTAACTATTCCAGGAGAAAATATTTGTGACCCAATGATCAGCATAATTATCCCAGCATAATTATCCCATTTGCACAATATATATTTTATGCTAATAAAATTACCCCAATTTTTTTAAGGCAAACAAATTTAAAGTTTGTGAAAATTTCAGGAAACATTTTTGATCCTAATTATCCCAGTACAGACTCTTCCCTTAATAGCCAGCAAATAAAATTGGGTTAGTTCATGTTGGTTTCTTATTCTAGCTTCAGTAACAAAATGTGTTATCTCTTTTCATTTTTCTCAATGGCAGGTTTTTCAAGACATAAATTTCAATTTAATACTAGATTTTTTTTTTCCTTTAGGAGTTAGAGAAAACATGGGGGTGGGATGGAAGAAACAGGTAAAGAACTTGATCATTTTTAAGAGCTTCTCAAAATGTCTCAAAACACAGGGTGGGTGATTATTGTAATAGCACCATGTCACCAAATCAGACTCATTGAAGATACATTTGTTTCTATTGGTGTAAAGTGAGTCCAAACAACCAAAATTTGAACCATTAAAAACTTAATATGCAGAGTGAAAAATGCAATCCAAAGATTTTGGGCAAAAAAATACCTATATGACCAGGTTTTTCTGTGATGGAAACATTCTAAAGAAAAATTAATTATTGGTGATAAATCTTACTTCAGCCTGAAACATTTAGTTATATAGTACCATCCTCTGTCTAGAATTTTTAGACAAAAATCGCAGTCTTTCATATTTAGTTTGAAATCCCACCTTACAGAATCTTTGGAACTTCAAGTCATTTACTGTTTCCTGGCAAGACTCTGGTGGCGCGCATCTCACTTCTTTTATTATTTTCTGTGCTTGTTATTCTCCTGTGCTTCTATACCTGGTGTCCTTAATCAGCAGTTACTGATGCTACCTTTGTGACCCAAGTAGTTAGTTTCAACGAAATTTCTGGTCCCACAACTAAAGGTACTGTTCCATTTGGGGCTGGGGGAGGGCACTGCCAAACCTCTAGTATTATGGTTATTTTGCTATTAGGATGTCCTAGACTTAATCCCTTTTCTTAAAACTCTTTCTAATAAGAACATGGAAACAATTTTCTCATTTGTTTGTTAGATATTCAAAAGGCAACATTCCACTTCTCATACAAAGGTACCTTATTCTTGTTGACTAAGGATTCATGTCCTAGGATAGAACTCACACAACTTTCTCTAATAAGAAACCTATAATTCAGTTAGAGGAACATTTGCTCTGTTCAATTATTTAGTACCAGACTATGGAAGCTTACTAGTCTTCTTTCAAGCAGGTATAACATGCCAACAGTTTTCTCACCACCAAATAACAACGTGACTTTGCATTTTTACCAAAACCCTCCCCTTCATCCCTCCTTAGAATTTAAACATTTTTCAAATATTTTCTGTAATTCGTTTGTATTGTAATGCAAATTAACTTGTTCTGTTCAACAGGTAATCAAATGATAAGGCAAGGGGCAAGACCCAAGGCCGAGTGTTCTGTGTCTTTTAAGGCTGAAGAACAGTAGTCTCCCCTTACCCACAGGGAATACGTTCCAAGACCCCCAGTGGATGTCTAAAACTGTGGATAGTACCAAATAAATAAATACTATGTTTTTTCCTATACATACATACCTTTTCACTTAAAGCAGCGTTTCTCAACCTTCCTAATGCCGCGACCCCTTAATACAGTTCTTCGTGTTGTGGTGACCCCCAACCATAAAATTATTTTCGTTGCTACTCTATAACTATAATTTTGCTACTGTTATGAATCGTAATGTAAATATCTTTTTGTTTTCCAATGGTCTTAGGCGACCCCTGTGAAAGGGTCATTCGACCCCCAAAGGGGTCGCGACCCACAGGTTGAGAGCTGCTGACTTAAAGGAAGCACTTTATGGCTTCTCTTTGGCATATCCAAATTGCCAGCATCCTATTCTTGTGCGTTGGGGCCATGATGGATTAAAATCAGGGTTACTTGAATATAAACAGTGATACTATAATACTTCATCTGATAACCCAGGGACTACGAAGTGACTAACAGGCAGGGAGCATTCACAGCTTGGATAAGCTGGTCAAAGGGATGAGATACATCTTGGCAGCATGGAGTGGGGCAGCCAAAGATTTTATCACACACCTCAGAATAGCGAGCAGTTTAAAATTTGTGAATGTAGTTTATTTCTGGAATTTTCCTGTTAGCATTTTCAGACTGTGGTCCATGGGTAACCAAAACCAAGGAAAACAAAACCATGGATAAGGGGGGACTACTGTACTCAGTTTTAATTAATTTTCAAAAAATTTCCTGGGTGATCTTAATTGCCCAATCAATAGCTCTCTTATTATTTTTCTAATCAGGAAATGTTGGGTGGTCAGGTTTAGTTCTCAGAATTTTAGGAGTGTCAGGGCGGCTTCCCAAACTTAGAACATAGGTTAGCAGTAGAGTGGAGATTGCCAACAGTCTGGGGATTAATCTATCTGACTCAGGCTGTCCCTCATTATTTGACATGGCTGTTATGGTGAAAGATGAACTCTCTTGTACTTGGCCTGTTAATATAAATGAGCTCTATTTCACTTGGAGATGTCTTGATTGAGAATTCTTAAGATGACTCAGGTCAATTTTCTGAGAGGTTACAACTAATTTAAACCTTCCTAGTGAGTATAAATAGCTTAAGCTGATCGTTTTCATATGACATATGTTACTCTTGGGTTGAATTTCATTTGCTGCCCCCAAACCAATTATTTTGGTTTTTTAAGCCTTTCCAGAAATCTCACAAAGTCTCAACTAACCAAAGCATAAATTTCCTTTTTAGTACAGACACTTTAGAGATATATTGAAGTGCAGGGTATAGCACTGATCCTTTGGGCACCCTACTGGCAAATTTCTTTGTGTCCTGAGAATTGCTTAATTATTCCTTTTATTTGTTCCCTGTCTTTTAATCATGCTTTAACTTCTCTCCCTATGATTTCCTTGGTTTTCTTAATGGAACAGCAAGAAAATGTAATCAGAATCTTTTGCAAGTTTAAACAAATTAAACCTGTTTTTTCTTATGTAATTTGTCTTTTATGTTTTTTTTCTTTTTTTGTGGTGATCTTGTCAAAAAACTAGCTCATAACATTTTCAAAGACTTAAGGTAGATTATGGACCTGAACATTTACTTACTCATCTCTGTTAACATTAATTTTCTGTCATTTAAAAAATATTTTAAAGTCTTCTTTTAAGATGACCTGTCATAATTATATATATACATATACCGGGGGTGCCAAAAAAATGTATACAAGTGGACACTTTGGTCAACGTTGCTCAAGCAGTAGTTCGCTATAATCAGAAGTGTCTGGACGCTGATGGTAACCACTTTGAGCACCTCTTGTAGTTGCAGAAGTCAAACGTGACTTGTATTCATCTTTTGTTATCAGTATATATTGAGCATTACAATTTTAATACAGTTTTTCATTTTAAAATGTGTATACTTTTTTGGCACCCTCTGTATATATGATTTCTTATAATTTATTATAAGATACATTTATTTCATTGGGTTCTGATAAAGAAAAATTACACTGGACAACCTAGACAAGGGAAACTTTATTTAAAACTATCACAATAGAGGAGAGAGATTGAACTCAACTCTCTTGAAATAAAAGGTGAGACAGTTTTGAAGCTCTGGGCTGAGTTAGCGGAAAAAATATTGGAGGACTTTTTGTTGGGGGCTGAGGTTGGCCATCCTTGTTTGCTAATTGGCACTTATAGATGTTAGGCTTCACTCCTCCCACAGAGACTGGGGGATACAGGCCCTATCTTCCTTTCTCTCTATCTTTTCTTTTCTTTTTTTTTTTATATTGATTTTTTAAAAGTGTAATCAATATACAGAACTAAGTTAGTTTCAGATGCACAACATAATGATTATATATGCATATATATTGCAGAATGGTCACCTCAATAAATCACGTTAACATTCATCATCATACATAGAAACACATTTTTTTCTTGTGATGAAACCTTTAAAGATTTAATCTCTGAGCAACTTTCAAACATGCAACACAGTATTATTAACTGTAGTCAACATAATGTATATTACACCCCTATTACTTATTTACTTTATAACTGACCGTTTATATCTACTGACCACCTTCACCCATTCTGCTCACCTTCCAACACCCACCTCTGGCAACCACCACTCTGTTTCCTGTATCTGTAAGCTTGGTTTTGCGTTTTGTTTGTTTGTTTATATTCCACATATAAGTGAAATTATGTGGTATTTGTCATTCTCTGTCTGACTTATTTCACTTAGCATAATGCCCTCAAGTTTCATTCATGTTGCCACAAATGGCAAGGTTTTATTTTTTTATGACCAAATAATATTCGGTCATAATATTATTATTATTATTATTATTATGAAGTAATATTAAGTAATATTATTCAAATAATATATATATATATATATATTCATTCATTCTTTACCAACTAATCTAATTAATCCATCAGTGAACCCTTAGGTTGTTTCCATAGTGCTTGGCTATTGTAAATAATGCTGCAATAACCATAAGAGTGCATAAGTCTTTTCGAATTAGTGTTTGCATTTTCTATGGATAAAGACTCAGAAGTAGAATTGCTGAATCTTATGGTAGTTTTATTTTTAATTTTTTGAGGAATCTCCGTGCTGTTTTCCATGGTGGCCATACCAGTTTACATTCCCACCAACAGTGCAGGGATTCCCTTTTCCCCACATGCTTGCCAACACTTGTTATCTCTTGTGTTTCTGATAATAGCCATTCTAACGTGTGAGGTGATATCTCACTGAGGTTTTGATTTGCATTTCCCTGATGATTAGTGATGCTGAGTATCTTTTCATGTACTATCCTATCTTTCTTGCTGATTACATTTCAAAGGGATGGCTCCCAGGTTCTTGGGAGAAGGACATACCTGGGTTGTAAAATTTAAGAGAGGCAGGGAAATAATTTATAATTGCAAATTTTCTAAAGTAAATGCTCTAAGAAAAAAAGATTAGTGTTTTATAAACAGGAAGAAGCCTGTCTAAAGTTTAGACAAGCTGAGGGGAATGTTGAAGCCATGTTGGTCAGTTTGAATAACTATTAATGAAAAAATTATGAAATGTGTCGAATAAGGCAAATATTATCTTAAATATCTGAATATTTTCAAATTTCTATTTCAGTGTGAAACAAAATATCTGGTTGCATTTTTATAATGGTTTTAAGTTTTATTATTGAAAAAAAATCTAATAATAAAGCTGAGCCCACAAATAACTTTAAATTTTTCTAAAATTTACTTATAAAGGTGAGAGAAATGAAAGGGCTCAGCTGGTTAAGAGGTCACTCAAGAGTTTGAGCTCTGAGCAACAGCAGTTCAATTCCTGGCCCGAGCTGAGCAGCCGCTGAGCTGCCAACAGATGGCAGGATGGCTCAGCTTAAAAAAAAAAAAGTGAGAGAAATGATTAATTAGGATTTTATATACGTTTCATAAAATAAAATTATAGGCAACCATAACAAATTAATTTATAACTAGTTTATAAATTTTATATTTTCAACTTTTGATTGGTTATCATGGCTTCTGATAAAATCATAGGCTCTGTACTTATCTCTCAACAGCATCAAAACCTGTGAAGGGTCTGAGATTTCATAATATTTGCAAGTTAGCAAGTTTGGTTAATATAGTTTCACTGATTTTAACAGATGACACAAAACTCTAGGACCAGAGATAAAGGACTTTATCACTTATAGTACAGCAAGCATGAGTTTCATTATGCTTGTTTTCATTAATTGTCTTGTCTTTCAAGTCTTATGGGCAGTGATTTGGAATCAAGCCCAGTTAGATTTTTCAAACAATGTGATTTATATCAACAGCTGGAAAAACTTAAGTTTAGGAAAGTCCCAATCTTTTAAGGAAACTGCTGGCATACCTGTCCAAACTTTGCCCCTAAGGGAGATATTATATTTACCATCTAAGTCTGGAAACAAATCTTCCCTCTGCCCTGGAGGTAGATGCTCTTTATCAACCAAGACTGTTTATGGTACAACATTTTGACAGGATATTCCAGAGCAAAAGCTGATATGGCACACAGAAATATCATGGAGAATAATCCCCTAATATGCAAAATTGGTAATTTTTTAACCTAGAATTTTTGGCATCATACCATATTATCCCTCTGGTAGTTAATGTTGTTTTCTTACAAAAAGTTTGACATAGGTGTATAAACACTAATTTCAATCTATAGTTAGAATTTGCTATATCCTTATCAGGAATCTATGTTCCAGAGGAAGTTGTAAGAGTACTTCCTCTGAGTGTTATTAAAATCTACATCACAGAATTATTACTGAGCATAAGAGGCCTTTATTCTGAAACTAAAACTATTCTCTTTGGTGACATGAATAGTGTTTAAGATATGTTATTGGCTAGAAAGAAATTATTATTTTTTTAGAGCAGGACTCTAGGCAAATACTTTTTCATTATTTGTTTTCACAATGTTATTGAGGAGGACTCTGTAAATTCACCTGGCTTTCAGAAGTTTGAATAGGTCAGCCATCTTTATGAGCTCCCTTAGGTGGAAGTTGCCAGTGGGTCTGTAGATACAGAGTAGGGTCTTTATTGAACCTAGAATAATTTGTCATATCAATAATTTTTCCTAATAATACACATACAATTGGCAGAGTATGGTCTAATACTGGCTTTCATTGTAACATATCATCTGACTACAAAGTTGTAGAAGAGAAAGGTATATTAACCATCCGCCTCTAATCATTTGAGTCTACTGATATTTATCTAAAAATTCTGATACATATTGTATGGCTACACTGGCTAGGTAGTATGCTATCTGTCACACACTATATATAGTATGACACTATGGTATATTATATATTATACATACTATACTATATGTCTTTATGCTATACTATACTATACTATACTATCCTATACTATGCTATGCTATGCTATGCTATACTATGCTATACATGTCATACTATACTATAATATGATAGCCTACAATATGCTGGTAAATGATTAACTCCAGTTTCAGATGGGGAGAGGAATTTGAAGTTTTGACAATTTCTGTGTCTTAAGTACTCCTACAGTGGTCTATTTCAAGCTGTTAAAGTGACACCACTGATCAGGGAGTTGAGAAGATGTGCGCATAATTGCCTCTCAAGGGCCAGTAAGAGCTGGCTCCAGTAAGAGTAGGCTCCAACACGCTACTGTTTAATGTTTTAAGTTTCCTTAGAAGCCAATTATAATGAACAGAAACTTTAATATATATATTTTTTACAGATTTTATTGGGGAATTGGGGGAGGGGAGCAGCATTGGGGAATTGAGGGAAGAGGAACAGACAGCCGTCCTTTTGTTCTTCAGTCTAGTTGTGGAGGACATCGCTTCACTGGCCCATGTTGGTATTGTGATCATTGCGGTCTTCCCGGCTGAGGCAGATCGGTCGCCGGCCACTGGACAGCCACTCACAGCAGCTCACGGCAGCTCACACCAGCTGTTGGCCACTCACATTGGCTGCTGATGACTTACAGTAGCTTATGGCAGCCCACTGCAGCCTACACCATAGCTGGAGACTCACGGCAGCCCAGCTCCAGGTCGAGTTGTTGTTCACCATCTTAGCTGTAGAGGGTGCAGCATCACTGGCACATGTGGGATCCGAACCGGCTGCCCTGTGGCTCACAGCTTGCGCTCCCAAGCTAATTCTTACCAAGGCACCACTCAGCCAGCCCAGAAATTTTCATTTTTAAAGAAGACTAATTCTTGCTTAATTGAAACTAATCTGTAAAAGTAATACTTCAATTTCATTGAAACTCAGCAAGAAAACAACACATACAAAATTTCAACTGTTTGAACTTTAATCATGAAATTTCACAAGCATTCTTAGTTTTCCATGTTTTTTTCTGTTTCTTCCATGTTAAAATAGAGAAAATTCATAAATACATATTTAATTTTAGTAGGAAGAAAAAAATAATAAACTGGCACATTGTTACAATCATGCACTACCCACTATAACAAAGAGATGTGTTCCTGTCCTTGAGACAAGAACTTTTAGTGAAAAAATAGAGACTTGAAACTGTTTAAATACTCTAAGTTACTTTAGGGAAATGCAGTAACCTCCCTTTGTTACTAAAATATTTCTGTGTGTCTGCTGCAAGCAGTAGTACAAAGTGGTTGATAGCTACAGTCTGAGATATAGACTGACACATTCTGTGGCAGTAGTCATGAGTGAGTTATTTGAATCTGGGCTACTGTGGTTGGAAATTTGACCGTCACAGGGCTGAAATTCCATCTCATTCTGTCATGATACACAACAGTACACCTGCTTCTTCGTGAGTCAGAGCATCAGTACAACATGGTTGCTGAGATTTCTAACCTCTCAAAACAGTTGCTAAAGCTAACCATTGAAAGAGAAAACAAAAAAACAAAAAACCACAACAAACATTAATATCCTCATTGGAACGGAAATACTGAAATGAATTGAGGAGTGCAAAAACAAATGCATAAATATCAGTAAAGATACTCTTTTCTTCATTTTATTTACAATTACTTTTAATTACTTTTTATTTATAATTACTTTCAATGCTTGAAAATGCTAAAGAGTGTTTGAGATGATGCCATTCTTTGTATTTCACAACTTAAAAAAAAAGATACATTAGTACAACAATAATTTAAAAACAAAATAGTCACTGGATATTTATTTTAAAGTTATGACTTGAATCATTCATTTCAGAGAATCTTCTTTGTTTAAAACTGATGCCATTAAGTGGTCATAACATAGATTTCCTTTTATTTTATAAAAGATTATTAATGGGAACCTATAGCCCTAGATTATGTGAATGGATTTCAACAAATATGTGAATATTTTAAATTATGTGCAAAGTGTGTAGGTACAGATATTTTTGCATTTATCTGAAGCTATTCCTTAGCATTCATCAGTTTCTCAGAAATTAGCAGCCAATATTGGAGTTTGTATAGTGCAGTAATGGAATTAATAGAATACATGGCCGCGCGCGCGCACACACACACACACACACACACACACACACACACACACACACACAATATGTGTACTTAGTTAATGTCACCCATCGACCTGACATGATACTGTTTTCCTTTTTGCCTGGGCTGATAGTACAACCAGTGGAATCATCCCACTGATATGGACAGAAAAGCCTGGGACTTCTATTAGAAACAGCAAAGTAAAGTTGCTTGAACGTTACCAATGAAAAAGGCCAACTGGACAAGACAAGCAATCAAGCAAAACTCATAGATACAGACAACAGATTAGTGTTACCAGAGGGTAAGGCAGGGAGGAAAAAGAGGGTCAAATATATGGTGACAGAGATTTGACTTTGGGTGGTCAACACACAAATGCAATATACAGATGATGCACTATAGAATTGTATGCTTGAAACATATATATTTTTTAACCAATGTCACCCCAATAAATTTAATTAAAAAAAAAAGGAACTATCCTGATTAGCACATTATCACAGGTAAGCTTCCAAGCTATGGAAGGTAACATTTCTGACACCAAAGTAAGAAAATATGGGGCAAATAGAGGATAATTATAGTCAGAAAGAGAGAGAGAAAATAAAGGCGATTTAAGAAGTAAGAGAGTCTATGAGATCAGGAACAAAGCAAAAGCACCCAAGCATGGACCAGGAACAAATTAGAGAAAAATAGTTCATAGAAAAATTTAATTTATTTAAGAATTTTGCCTTGGTTGACTTATCAAAAAAATTCATTTAAAATTTGTATTGATGACATTAATTCTGACATTCTAACTTCTAGTTCTTAATGTGACAAAATCAACCTTCCTTATTTTTCTTTTCATTATTATTTTTTTTCCCTTAAAATAAACTAAATACTCTTTTCTCTCAATGAGTATGGATGACCATTCCACGGATGGAAAAGCGGCAGGACATGAAATAGAATAAAATGGTGCAAATTCAAAACAGTTTCCTGATTTAATTTGAAGGGCTATGAAATTCTGCACTAACCTACAAACACAGGTACAAGAACTGCATTACAAGCTCAAAAAGTACTTCCTTAATTAGCCATGTTATTATGCCTATGCTTCTGCTCCTGCCCATTCTTGTGTTTGTCCAGGGTCTTGATTTAAATAAATTTTTTAAAAAGTGAAATTCATAACTAGTGATCATTTGCTTTCAATTTTCAAATATTACTGTAGAATAACAAAAATATGAAATAATTTATGGCTTAAGTTCTTTCCAGGAAACTATTTTGTAATGTTATACTTCATATCTGTAGTAGTTTCTTGAATTAAGAATCATTTGTGACTCCGATTACTCATTTTCATGTGAGTCAAAAAAAGAGCCTTTCATCCTTAGAGCAGTGTGATAAATTAGCCTACTATAGCTTCTAATTCATTCAAAGCTGAGCTTGAGTTATGATTTTATAAATTCAGGTGCAGAAATAAAAGATAGCTGGAGAGCCTGGGGGTTCAGGAGAATGAAATTTGGCTCCTAGTCTTCACTAACTCTCTCACAGCCACACCCAATAAACCAGGAACCTAAGAAAACACCATGTGTTTTGTGTCTTCGTTTCAAACTCTTTCACCAGACGCGCTCTTTGAGTTTGTTTCTTGAGCGTTTTTAGCTCTTTGGAGCTTTATAGAAATGGAGAATCCCTGACTCCACTCCAGAAATACAAATCAGAATTTGTTTTGTAACTAGATCTCTGGGAGTAAGACCCACCCTCTCCCATACCCACCAGGAGGCAGCTCCTGTGCCCCAATCCTTCTTCCCCGTGATAGTAATTCTGGCTTCACAACTGTATGAATTTTGAGATATTGTAGCTGAATTTGCATCCTTGAAAGGTCTTCATTCAAGCACAGCAGACCTCCTGTGTGGTCTCTGTTTAATAACTTCCACTTTTATACATTTCAATTCCTGTGTGTGAACATAAAGATAAATAGCTAGAGTCTTTAAGAAAGGGAGACAACAATGGAAAACAACAATGGAAACTTGTTCAGTTATAGCTACAGCGATATATAGGCCTTTACAAAGAAGCACTTTCATTGTGCAGGCGGTGATAAATGTGAAACTATAAATTCTGGAAATAGTGGTAGTAAATAGATAGAAACAAGAGTGGTTCGCAGATAAGGATATGAAGTATACTCTCTTTATATTTTGCCAAAAATGAACTTCATATATTTTGTGGACTAGAGGGGTATTTTAAAGGAAACAAATTCATAACCACTTGCCTTCTAGAACTGTCTGCATTTATAAATTTTGAATAAAATATTTTAATTAAAATGTATATCATTTTTAGCTTACATATTTCCTTCTTTGCATTATTTTATAAAATGTCTCAGATAACAAAGAAAATACTGGCTTCCTTTTCATTTAAAATTTTCAACATAATGTGTTATACTACTTGAAATCTTTGGTGATCTTTATTTTCAAACACCCTTATGTACATGGTTGTTAGGGTTTTCAAATATTTTTATAATTTGTTGAATCATATTATTTTTATTAAGTCTCTTCTTAGATAAAAGAAGCTGAAAAAGGAAGATAAATGTTTAGCATATTTGCTTATTTCCTGTATATAATTACATATATATATATATATATATATATATATATATATATATA
>NW_017731720.1:1244195-1246336 GCF_001890085.2 Hipposideros armiger
TGTAGAGGGCAGTGTCACTGGCCCTCATATGTGGGATCCGAACCGGGGCCCTCTGGCATCCCAAGCGAGTTCTTAACCATCGCGCCACTCGGTTGGCCCAAACGTAAACCATTTTTGAACCCACTCTATACTTTACCCTGCAACAAACATAGAGAAAATATTTGGACATAGCATGTGATAGGAGAAAAAGAGCAACTGAATTTGAGCTGTGCTCATTGGCAAGGACTCTACATTTCCAGCCAATTAGTACAGCCAATTCAAATTCTGATGGAGGCATTGCCATCAAATCCTCTCAGAAAAATCTTCCAGCACACAGCTTTCTTTTATCACTTTTTTCTTTTCTCGAATTTGGTACATTTCATGCAAGGCATTTTATATTATCTTCCCTCTTCTGGGACTAGACAATTTCATTTCAGAACGTAAGTGTTTTTGTACTAATAAAGCAATCTAACCTCTCTTTTTGTCCTATTATCTCTATCTTTTGTTGTGGGAGACCTCATTCCAAACCTCACTGCAAATTCAAGTTTGACTGTGCTTCTCTCTCTTCATAAATATGGAAATAGAAACTGATATTTGAGTGCTCTTCTGAAGAATAAATGTAAGAACACATATATAATGCCTAGAACAGTTCCCGGTGTATTGTTGGCATTTGATAGTTATTAAAGCCTGTCTTCCTTATTAAGAAATGTCAGGACAAACTTAAAAAAAAATAAAAAAGAATTCAGCATAGTACTGTGGGTCCTGTTATTTTTCAAACAACTTTTCTGTGCACATGGAGCAGTTCTTTATATACAAAGGTTGGTCTCTTGCCTCACACATCTTTTTATAAAGCATATATATCAGGTTTGCGGTTGGCAAAAAGAGGCATTTTACAGGAAATCTTGGGCTTGGTCTTAGGAAAATGCAATTTCCACTGAGGAAAAAAAAATGCACTTTTCACTAAATAACACAGCTGTCCTTTAAATTTCAGAGGTTAGAAAGCTGAGGTTGGTAAACATTTAAATTGCAGTTTTCCACCCTGGAATTTAATTTTTTTACAATTTTCATATACCTTAAAAAAAATTTTAAACTTAGAGTACTCATCACCTTTTCCACTAAATCCACTGGTTAAGCAATTCTTATACTGCATTGATTTTAATAATTATAAGGCTTTTCAGGTATGCACATGCATATTTAATGTGCTATTTCTCAAAGCACGCTGTATTAGTCATTTAAAGAAGACCGTTATACATAGAAAATCACAGCTAATGAGAAGATGTTAAGTTATACAAATAAAGTTTTCATATAAATTTAATATATTTAATATATAAATAAATATATACATAAAATATATTTCATATAATTTAACCAAATATTAACACAACATTTCCTGAATTACCGAGAAGTCTGTTGGGAACATTACTAATTTAAAATGTTCTTATTTCCTTGATGAAAATCTTATTAAACTCATATTTCATTTCTGGAAAGATTTAATGTAAGATACACCATTCTAAGATTGGCATAATTTAGTACCATATTGTCTCTTATCCTAGTCATTACAATGACAAGGAAAATAGTGAATTCAGGCCAAAATCAACCTTTCAAAAATAATGTATAAAACTCTACAGCATAATAAATTACGTTTAAGTATGTTTATAATAATGAGGAAACCATTTTCTAACTTTTAAAGTGGCATCCTTGACGTAATGAGATATAGTATGATTTCAAAGCCAGTGATTTGCAGTGTCTCCTCTGATAATATACAGCAGAGAGGAGGGCTTATGCTTGCAACATGCATTTTGGACTTCCATATGATGACTCCATAAGAACACATTTGATGCATGCCCTCAGATTCAATGATAGAAAAAACATAAGTAGAAACCAGAAAGAAATAAATAGGCTCAGAACAGGACAGAGATAAAATGAAACTACAAGATTGTGAGTGGTGTTGAACCATCGAATCACAGAGTTCTTGTTCAGAAAAAGGCAATAGAAACTGTTTTTTTGTTCATTCAAGGTAAAAAGATTTTAAAAAGGCTTTTAAAATAGGTCTCTGATCCACTGCTTGAAGTCAGAAGCTCAGGTGGATCTTCTCACTTGTCAAAGAATAATGAAAGACAGATAGGGGAGGGAGAGAAGGAGAGGAAGGAAGGGAGGGAAGG
>NW_017731720.1:1246399-1251051 GCF_001890085.2 Hipposideros armiger
GGAAGGAAGGAAGGAAGGAGGGAAGGAAGGAAGGAAGGAGGGAAGGAAGGAAGGAAGACTGCTTCTAACTACCATCATCATGGTGAACCTAAAAAAGCAGGAAGACACAGAAAAAAAACATTCAATCTGAAACTATACTAAATAATCCAAGGCTGTAGTACCTGGATCTGATATATCCTTGATGTAATCTTGGCACAAGAGCCTAAAAATGCAACTTTAAAACCTCTTTTAGATTGGACAGTCTGGAGAGGAGATAGAGGGAACCAAAACAATGTTAGAAAGGGAGGGATAAAAGCAAACAAAGAAACGTCAAGAGGAAAAACAACCCTTTAAATGTGTCTCTTTATCAAAATTTGAGATGTATAAAAAAATTGCTAATAAAGTTAATAAAATCAACAATCAGAGAATGAATAAACGCCAAGAAAAAATTGTTTTACAGAAATATATAATAAAGATTTCAATGTGTATATGTTCAAATTGTTTAATGAGATAAATTTAGGGTGAGCTTTTAATAAAAAAACCCCCACAAAACTATAAAATAAAGAGAAGCCAAAATAAAACAAGGAAAATCAGATGTACAAGAAAATTAAGGAGAAATCTTGCGGAAAAATATAACAACCCCAAATATGCAACGAATGGGATTAACTCTGCACTGGACATAAAGAATTAGTGGCGGCTGGAAAAATATATTTAAGAATTCATCCAGAATGTACTTATGAATTTATCCAGAATTCAGCACATATAGATAAAAATAAATAAAAATTGATAAAAGGTGAATGAATACTCTGTAGTCATACTATCCAGTCCCTAGCCATATGTGATTATTTAAACATAAATTTATTAAAACCAAATAAAATTGCAGTTCCTCAGTCACAGTAGGATTTTTTTAATGCTCATTAGCTGTACATGGCTCTTGATTACCACACTGGCAGTGGATATACAGAATATTTCCATCATCGCAAGAAGTTGTTTTGGACAATACTGCTGCGCAAATAATATATAATAAAATTTGAGTTTCAAATATCTTTAAAAACAGAATGGAAAGATTGGTAGAAAAGTAATACTTGAGCAAGTGATATCTAAGCCTTTTGTCATCCTGAGATTGAAAATAAATTTTCAAGAAGCAAAAGTAAAAATGAATCTTAATCCAAAGTAACTCATGAATATTATGATTAAGGAGAAAAATCCTAAAAGCTGTCAGACAAAATGATAGAGCACTGCAAAGTACAGCAATTGGAATGATCGCTGATTTGTCACAAGTAACAACTGATGCCAGAAAACTAAGTAGAAATATTGTCAAGATGCTGAAGGAAATTATCCACAAACTTAGAATTTTGTATTCAACCAAACTATTAGTGACGGATAAGGGCAAAATAAAGACATTTCCTCACATACACAATGAAGGAGAAGTTTTTACCTTCAGATCAATACTAAAAGTGATTTGCATTTATTAAAAGATGCACTTTTGCAAATAATAAAAATGATTACAGTTAAGATTATAAAGCATGTACTATATGCCAGCCTCATTAACTCAGTTATTCCTTAAAAAGAAAACACACACACGCACTCCCCCACTCCCCCCCCCCACCAAAAAAAAAAAACCCTGTGAGGCTGGTGCTAGTCATATTTTTATTTTATATGTAGGTAAAGATAAAGACATTAAGGCACAAAGAACCATGTGTCTAATATATTGTGAAGCAAAAGTTCAAACACACACTAACTCCAGATAGTTCTATTTTCAACTGTTATTTTAATAGAAACCCAGAGGTAGAAGCCTAAAGGAAAAAAGAAAAGGGGGGAAAAAAAGCAAAAATAAGCTTTTAAGAAATTAAAAAAAAGCAGAGTATAAAACATAAGAATAGTAAAATAATAATACTAATAAGTGTATTCCATGTCATTTGAAACCTTAGGTGAAAAGGTCACATCATGCTGCATAAAATTATAAATTATTAAATGGATTGCAGGAAAGGAATAGAAAAATTTGCAATGGTCTCTATTAGTCAGGATTCTGACAGAAATAGTTAATATGTAATATGCAAAGGGTTAAAGGAAGAGAACTCCTAGAGTCTCTTTACAGAGATGTGGCAGAAGGGTAACCAACTCCAATGGAAAGCCCACAATAGCAGCACAGGGAAACTGCTAGCCCCTGTAGGTGAAAGGAAAGGAAGTGTTTAGCCAGAATCCAGTGAGAGCTAGAGCTGTGGGGAGGATATAGCTGGAAATGTACTGAGCAGCAAGAACGTGTACTGAATAGTAAAAACTGGATCATGGGTTTGGAGGATAGTTGTAAAAAAAACTGATTTGATAAAATTATTTCCCTTTTAAAAAGAAAACAAAACACTATGGGTCCTGTGTTTTTACAGGCAAATTTGAAAGTATGTGCAAGGAAATTATAATAATTATTCTGTACAAAGATAAGGAAAGCTACCCAAACTCATTTTAATAGTCCTGTATAATCTTGATTCCAAAACCAAACAATGCAAGAAAATAAAAAAGTCAAAATTAGTTAGATATAAAATATATATAATATACATATTAAAAATATTTATCGTGTCAGAGGAGTATAAGGATGATTCACCATCAGAAAATCCATTAATATGATTGCCTACATTAACACATAAAAATACATGATCCTCTCAATAGGTACAGATAAATATTTGTGTAGAATTTCACTCTCAGTTATTATAGAAACTCTTTGCAAATTAGGAATGGAAAGAACTTTAGCCAGTTTATTAAAAACAAAACAAAACAAACACATACACGCACAAAAATTATTGCAATGGCCCCAACAGTAGTCAATGTGATAAACCTAATTTTTAAAAATCATACAAATATAAAATGGTATTTCAGTGGGTTTTATTTTGTATTACTCTTATGTATGATTCTGAGTACATTTCATAATTTTAAGGGGCATTTGGGTTTCTTTTCTATTCACATATTACTAATTTTCTATTGGGATATAGTTCATTTTGCCAATATCTAGGAGTCTAGAAATTAGGGTATGAGAATAACCTTCAGTAAATGGTATTTGGGTTTTGAGTGATAAGAAAGTCTTCCTAACACTAAGGAGTTTAAGGAATTTGCTCAGATCTTTCTAAAATACTCATATTTCCATTTTACATGTGAAGCTTGGATGGTATTTTTCTTGGTCTTCATTTGAAGTATGGATACAACTTTTCATTTTCCATATTTCCACCCATTCTTCTATACTCATTTATTAAAGAGCCCATCTTTACCCAATTGATGTGAGGTGCTGCTTTTATCCTACACAAAATTGTCATATCATATCAAAGTAAGCTTATCCCACAGCAGAGTGCCCCGCCCCTCCAATTTAAAAATATTCTTGAGTCCCTGGACATGTAAAAAGTAGGAGAAAGAAGAGAGATTGTTGAAATGAGGGTAACTAACGTGGGAACTATGTTGATCATAGCAGCTGCCACTGTGTATGGTCGGCAGTAAGTACTAAAACTGGGATTCAGGTACAAAATTCTACTTCCGTTTTTCTCCATAATTAAAAAAAAATTATAAAAAATTACTTGAAGCACATATAGCAGTGTTTACAATTTTTACTTCCAGGTGGTTATACAGGTGTTTATTTTATTAGGTTTTGAACTTTTATACTTTTTTAAATGAAATTTCTCAAAATGAAAATAAAAATTGGAAAGAAAGACAAATGAGAAGTTCTAACCTTTATTTTGACAGAGAAGGAAGGCAAGGAGGTGTGGAAGTGGGGGATGGGTCCTTACCGAAAACCTATGGTTAGGCAGAGAGCGTTCCTGTAAGACTTGGGCACTTTCACTCCTAAATCATTTAAGAAATGTTGTCTTCCAGGTATTGCTGGGCCAGGTCCATTTATTCTTTTTATAGTGCTAACACTAATGGGGCCAGCAAAACTCAGAGTAGCATAACTCAGCAGGGGTTTAAATTTGGACTCTGCCATTTTCTGCGGTGTGACCTTGATTCAAACTTCTCTGTTTTGGTTATGTTATCTATAGTGTGAGGTTACTATATAACTATATATCACAGAAATGATAGGAATAAATTACCCAAAAAAATGCTTTTAAAAAAGCATAGCCCAGAGCCTGGTATGTAGTTAATATTCCCTGAATAAGCATTAATATTTGTTATAATTACTTCTCGTAACTTTTGCCACCCAAATCCAACATTGCAGCTTTAAAGTGGGGAAGTCAGGTTCATTTTTTGTGCCTGTCTTGCTAATGGTCCTGATGCAATTATGTGATTTTCTTTTTCTGCTTTTCTCTAGTGCTAACTCCATGTATTGTGATAAACAAAAGCATGGTGTTAATTTTGAAAAGTACTATTTTTGTGTACAACAGGAAATTACTATTGTTTCCTTTTCAGGAGAGGTTTTAGAGAATTAGCCCAAGAAAAGCAGTAACATTTAATTGTTTTGAAATATCTTAGTGTTTTGTACTTTTTTGTAGCAGCACTCATATTTTTTTCTCCTTAGATGAAGCCACATAAGACTAAAATAGCCCTGTGAAAATCCATCACCTTTTAAGATGTTTTTTCTTTCTTTCTTTCTCTCTTTCTTTCTTTCTCTTTCTTTCTTTCTTTCTTTCTTTCTTTCTTTCTTTCTTTCTTTCTTTCTTTCTTTCTTTCTTTCTTTCTTTCTTTCTTTCTTTCTTTCT
>NW_017731720.1:1251086-1258073 GCF_001890085.2 Hipposideros armiger
TCTCTCTCTCTCTCTCTCTCTCTCTCTCTCTCTCTCTCTCTCTCTCTCTCTTTTCCTTAATGATACAATCAACTCATTAAGAATCCTCAGTCCTCCTAGTAGGAGTGGAAAGGGAAAGGGTGGCTTGGTCTCTGTTGGGCTCAGGCCTCTTGAGAAACAGCCGTAGCATCATCATTCATTAGCTGGAAAGCACAAATCACAGTTAAGTCATCTTTAAATGTTAGAGAATGTCTTAGATAAAAAAGAGTTATTCTTCAATTTTGTCTTTAAAGACATCTATTAAAAAGAGAGATATAAATATATAATCTTACTAACTCTAAATACTTCTATAAAAGTTTTTTTTTAACATTTAAAAATATTCCAAGGCTGAATTTTATTACAATGCTGCAAATTTGATATTGACAGTTAATGATTAAGTGATTCATTAAACAAAGTGTCTGGAATAGAAAAAATTAAAAATCAAAAGCTGTTTAATTTACAATAGTCATAGGTCAATATAATTTACAATAAATATTTATTTTTAAGAATTTACTCCTAGCAGCACAAACACACTTGGCCTAGAGATGCACATTATTTTCCAATTTAGCATCACTGTCATTTTATATCTTATATCCTAGATTTCAAAATGAAATAAAAGATGACACAAAGTATAAAGTGCTTCACCATTGGATGTCATTTTAAACCTACGTAAACAGGTAAGTGCAAAACAGTAATAGTCATTACAGAATAAAGTAATTATTGTTTTTCAAACTGTACAATAAAAAGTCATGTAAGTAGCAGTCAAACCTACATGTTTGACTACACTATGTACGTAATTCGCAGATACTTACGTCCTGGTATTTTGTCAGATTTACACGTGTTCTATCATTTATTTCAGATATGATGTATAGATGATTAGAAGGTATTCTTCTCACTTGCTTTTAGACTGGCTTTGGAGGAGTTGCTATGAAAATACATATTTGTTTTATACAGGATAAAGTCTCTTCCACACTTAATTAGGTTTAGAAAGTTTAACCAAGAAATTAGTGCTGAATGGTATTTGGAAAATTTGGCCACAAAAAAGAAATTGAAAAGAGCAACTCCCCAAATAGTCTCTGGGGACAAGCAGATAAAGAGAAACAATCTTTGAACTATGAATTGTTTGACAGAGTTTGATACACACACAGGGACCCTGGACATTAGCTGTTTAAATCAAACTAGAGCTGAGGGTAGAAAGCACCAACAATTTGGTAACTTAAACATCTTGCTTTTTGGCATGTTCATGAAACTATTTTATTTGAAATCTTCTCCAGGAGATAAATCAAAACAGATTGAGGAGTTGAGGTATAAAAGATAGATTTTTTTCTGTAGAAATGTCTCAATTTAATATTCTAGATTTTAATGGGATTTAAAAGTTTAGTGCTATAAAATTGCATATGATTTTTTTTAAATTACATGTATAAACAAGAGCATATTCAGTAATATGTATAACAAATGTTTCTTCATGTGTCTACATTATCCTATATTTATAGAGATAAATAAATACATAACTAAGCAATCGATTATGGAGCTAAATTTTTCCTAGATAAGTGACATCTATATGGTCACTATCACTCAGATTTTTAAAGATGTTTTACTAATATAAATACCACTTTTGAAAAGAATTTTAATATTGGCATCAAATATAGATATAAAAAACTAATTTTTAAATAATTGCATTTCAATGTTTTCAACTAAAAACAGTTTAATCTTATTAGTTATTACTTCAATGTTGGAAAGACACTTAGGTTTTATGAACTTTGATGATTGTGATTTCAAGCAGGAGGATTCCCAATGGACAAAGTTCAAACAGAATATCAGCTAGTAAATCTATACACTTTGAGGAAATATTGCATGTTGTTTCTGTTTATATCCACAAAAAAACAGTATATACTTAAGAGTAAAACTACTCTAGTTTTAATTATCCTACAAGTGTAATGAGAAGAGGATAGTTAATTGTTATAAGTCAATTGTTTAACTTCAGGAAAAACTCTTATCAGAGAAACACTCTGTGACCTTCCTTGTCTCAATCAAATGATTATATAAACACTTCTGAATAATCACTGTTTTTACACAATGCGTAAGACATACTGGTTTTCACACAGCATCAGTGTACTCTTTCAACATTATTGTAGAAAAAACACATAACCCATTTTATATGAGAATATCTTCATGATTATGCTTAAATTTTATTTAGCAATGCTTGTACCGCACTGAAATTTTCATAGACCATGTTTGGATTTTCAATATTTAAAAACCATGATCTTATTAAGCAATCCAAAGTGGGGACTGGGAGGAGGGTAGTAAGGTGATCCAGAAACATAAAAGGGATATTTAAAAAAATAAATTAGAGTACTATTTAAAAAAAATATTTCCAAGAATTTGACATGCCGGACTGGTAGTTTATAAAACTTACATCAAAATCAACAAATAAATAATTTTTGCAAAGTATGTGACAATGTTTTTCTTCTAAAAAGTTATCTTGATGTTGAGAAATTTGGAACAATGTAATTTGTCTTTCCCTTAAAAGACAATATTTACTTAGTTGAATTTTATGTACTTAGAAAAAAACACAAGATTTTAAGTACCAAATCAACTGCATACAATTAACATAATCTAAGTATATTTCTACACCTTTGGTAAAATTTTATTACAGAGATAAAAATCTACCCTTTCATGGAGTACTTCATTTTGTTAAAAACACCCATTAGTGATGTTTAAACGTTATCCTAAAAATTGCCTTTTAAAACGTAAACAGTAAAATGTAAGTTGCTGCCTAATGTATAAAACCATTTCATTAAATGAATTCAGTGTGACATATTGTGAGAAAGAACCACCTGAACAACTGGGTATATGAAAGCAACCTCTTTCTCTGAGTTTATCTTATTGTTTATCTCTGAGTTCAAATATAACTGTAATTGTATTATGCTTAAAAGTGAACAAGATATAAACCTTCATCGCATATGGCAACTGTGTTCATCATTTTTTTCTAGATTTTCACTAGTTTCTGTTTCTTAGATTATAATTTGTCATTGATTATTTTGAAAACTATAAGGACTGGGGACAAATCAATCTAGTCAACAAATTGCTCTTAAAATTCAAATTATTGAATTAAATTTTCCTTTACGTTTATTATTTGTGCCATTGAAAAGCATGTTTTTATAATTTGATGGCTTATAATTCTGTATGAAGACAGCTTGATAAACAAAAATATTTAGTCCATCCCAGCTAATAATGGGTCCATAGTACAGATAAATCTGTTTTTTCCAAACTCTTCTTTGTGAATTCCCTTTCCTTGTCTTTTCAAGGACAGTTGTAGGTGTGCCAAAAAGCACTGAGCCAAACACATCCTTGATGGATTTCACAAGTCCATCCTCTCCAAAACAAGTGTAATTCACATTTAATTCCTTGACATGAAGCAACATTACAACATACTCTGAGTAATTTTTATGTGTTATGTCAATTAGAGAGCTTAGGGTCACTGATTATATAGCTAGATGTTACTAATTACAAAACCTTCCAATGGTAATTAAAAATCTATTATAATTAATGACAAAATGTTAAAAGGAGTCAGTTATCTCAGCAATTGGAGCATTTTACATAAATTAGTACACTATACTTCCCATTACCAGTCTAAACGGATTAAAAATCATCTTGTGGAAAGGTACCATGGTTGTATTTAATGAAAAGTGGAGTGGAGAAATGAAGCAAGTGTCTGAATAATGTAGTGTCCTTGTTCTCTAACTCTCCTTGAAATATTCAGATATTTAGTGCACTTTTCAATGTATATATATGTATATACAAAGTGTGTACTCATGTAAATTCTAATTTTACTTTCAATATAGAAATGCAAATTGTTATTTATTAATTTCAGTCATTTAAATTAATGTATCTGTTTCCTTAATCATGAAGCCCAAGCTTTCATTTACCTTTTCCTTATCTGCACTTGCAGTCAGTCCTCAGGCCCTACAACTTCTAGGTTATGTGGGTAAAGTCCTTAAACACTTGTAATTTAAAAAAAATCAATAAAGACTAATTTTTAGAAAAAACACAAGTTTTTAAGTACCAAATCAACTGCATACAATTAACATATTCTAAGTATATTTATACACCTTTGGTAAAATTTTATTATGGAGCTACTTATAAAAGTATCTACCCTTTCATAGAGCATTTCATGTTGTTAATACCCATTGGTGATATTTACACATAAATAGAATTAATGCACATACCCAATGATACTGGCAGAGATATAACATTGACTGTCAAAGAAAAATTGTATTGAATTGAGTGAAAAAGGTAAGGAAGACTTATTTCAAGACTTTTTTGGAATAGAAGAGAGAGATTGAAATCAATTCCCTTGAATCAAAAAATGAGCAGTTTTGAGCCGGCTGAGTGGCTCAGTTGGTTAAGAGCGTGAGCTTTGAGCAACAGGGTCACTGGTTGGATTCCAACATGGGCCAGTGAACTGCGCCTGAGCTGAGCTGCCAACAGGTGGCAGGATGTCTCAGCTGGTGAGAGCACAGGCTCCTAACAAGGTTGCCAGTTTGACTCCTGCATGGGATGGTGGGCTACGCCCACCGGCAACTAAGATTGAACACTGGTACCTTGAGCTGAGCATCTGCAAGCTGCCAATGTGCAGCCAGATGACTCAGTGTGCAACAAAGTTGTCGGTTCGACTCCCACATGGGATGGTGGGCTACGCTTACCCGCACCTAGATTGAAAGCAGAGACTGAACTTGGAGCTGAGCTTGCACCCTCCACAACTAAGATTGAAGGACAACAACTTGACTTGGAGCTGATGGGTCCTGGAAAAACACTGTTCACCTACCCAACTCCCCAATAAAAATCTTTAAAAAAAAAAAAAAGTGAGAAGAGTTTTAACACTATGGTAAACTTGTGGGAAAGTACTGGAAGACTTTGGGGGCAAGGTAGGGGCATTATCTTTCTTGATGATTATATTTCAAAGGTGTTTGTAAGAGACATTCCTGGGTTGTTAAACTGGCAAGAGGCTGGGAAAGGATTTACATCTTAAAAGGGCAGAGAAACACTTTTTAATTGCAAGTGTTCTAAAGTAAATGATCTAAGCAAAAGGAGGTCAGGGACCTAAAGTCTGGAAGACATCTGTCTAAAGTTTAGTATATTTGGGTTTCTTTCTAACAATAGGAGACAGTAAGTTTCTTATCTGAATGTGAATCAGCAATCTTCCAGCTAATTCACAAGCTTTAAACATAAACCTGAACTTTTTGACAATCACATGAGTATGTGGCACTTTTTAAGAAAAGAAAGTCATTGAACTAACAAATTGCTATTTCAGAATGAATAGTGTGACCAAAATTAATCAGAAAATGTATGAATAGCCTGCTAGAGAATGTTTTTCTTCCGTTTCCCTTTTCCAAAATTAGTACACATTACAAATAAAAATAATAACATTTTCTGAAATAAAATAATAAAAAATAGTAGATGGACCTTAATTTTCATAATTGTTTTTCTATTAATAATGGTAAAGCACAGAGAATTACATAAGTTTAAAACAAAAAAAAAGTTCAGTGGAAAATCTGTGCAGGAATATTGCTGCTACAAATTATACAAGTTGGTTTTTGACTTCTATGATATTCAATGCTTCTGTAATTTCTCAGTTCAACAGTTCACATGTGGTGTAGTCTTTATGGTGAAAATATGAGTAAACTTGTCTATCATATCAATACTATGTATAAGTAGAGTTCTTTTATTTAGGGACTTAATATCTTTAATATTTTTGGATATCATCATGAAGAAAATATTCAAAATACTAATACCATAAGCATAGAGGAAACTCTGGGAACCTTTACCACCTGGATAGCCACAAACATAATATATAGTACATGAAAGTGACAAACCAGATCATTTTTGTTTGCTCTTATATTAGGCCTATTCCTATTCTTTCACACAGCTTTTTCCATTGACATAAAACGTGCTACTTAAATACAGCACCAGGAAATTATTTCTCAAATGAAACAACATGATCTTCACTCAAGCACAGCAAGAAAACATGATTGATATACCGATAACTGCCTCTTGTGAAGGAAGGTCAGATGAAGAAATAACTATGAAGTTATTTAAAAAGGAAAAAGACCACAGCAAAAGAAAACAGAAGTTAGCAAAATTTCATTAGAAGATTCATCCCCAAATTACTACTTTGCCAGAACAAGTTGACACCGCAAATTTATAACCATGTTTAAACTTAATTTTGTTAAAATTTGTTAAAATTATAGTAGAACTAAGATGTTTAGGTTTACCTGAGAAAAATTTTTGAATATTTTGAAAATCAAAATCAAAATTAAGTCATAGATCATACATTATTGCTCATAAAGGAAGAGCATTAGCTTGGTTGTTATAATATGGAAGTTTTATTTTAGGGAACTTTCCTTCAACTAAAGATTTTAAACTTGCATTTTAAACACTTTCAGTAACAGCCATATTTATTGATTCTGCTATGATTAATTACTGTCCTCCATCATTAAAAAAGCATTATAATCAATGCTTTAGATGGTCCTTTTTAAAGGAAAGCTTGTCACATAAAAACACAAAGATGACCAATACCAGATTGATTTTTATTTATTTTTATTTTTTTATTATTAGTTTCATGTGTACAGAACAATACAATAGTTATCCTTTTCACCCCTCACAGAGTAACAACTCCCCTCTCCCCATCCACTGCCCTCCCACCCCCGATGTCATACTTATCTATTACAATTCCATTGACTCCATTCCCACACCCTACTCCACATCCCGTGACTATATGTATATATAGTTGTAGTTGACATACAATATTATTCAACATTGGCTTCAGAAATACAGTGCGATGGTCGGTGGTCAGCTCTACACTGTCTATGCAGTGGTTTCCCTAGCAAGACATGAGTCCAACTGGCCCCCTAAAAAACATTTACAACATTATTGATTGTATTCCTCAGACTGTCTTTTCTATCCCTG
>NW_017731720.1:1258238-1259599 GCF_001890085.2 Hipposideros armiger
ATGGCATCTGTCTTTCTCTGACTGACTTATTTCACTTAGCATAATGTTCTCTAGTTCCATCCATATCGTTGCAAATGGTACAATTTCCTTCTTCTTTATAGCTGAGTAATACTCCATTGTGTAAATGTACCATAGTTTCTTAATCCAGTCATCTACCAATGGGCGTTTTGGTTGTTTCCAAGTCTTGGCTATTGTGAGATTGATATTTTTTTAACATTTACTAATCATATTGGATCTCATCTTTTCTCATTATATTATATATCTAAAAGAGTTATAACTGTTCTTCAAGTTGACTATAATTATCAGTGTGATTCAGAAATTTTACCTTACCTAAAATATCTAAGATAGACTAGAATTATAGTGCTTTGTCAAGCATGTCTTTCTAAAGCATCTTTATAGAAAACATTAACAAAAAATTTATAAAATTGTTTCCTCCAAGTTAAACCTGGTGAATTTCTAGTGACCAGAAATATAGTTAAAATAGTGATTTCCTAACTATGTTGAGTATTAGACACTTGAGGAACTTAAAAAAAAAATCCCAATACCCTATTTGTACTCAATACCAATTAAGTTAGAATACCTGGAGGTGGGTGTGAGGCATTGGTATTTTAAAAAGATTTTCAGGTGGATAAAATATGGAATAAAGTATGGAAACCACTGAGTTAAAAGGCTCTGCCTAGCGTCAGGAGAAATGATTGAACTTCTAAACATAGAATGATAGAATAAACTGTTTTTGAATGCAGTAACACCCACATTTCTTGAGGTATGAAGTTACAAGCTAAGTGACTAATGAACAAGGATGCCACTAAGCATTTTGATGAAATAAATGAGATGGATTGAAAGTTCACTTTAACTTTTAGTTCCTGATAATCCATTGTATTTTGTCAATTTTGTAGGTTTACACACAGTACCTAGAGGTTGCTGCGTATTGGCTATGTAAAGCTCTATCCATATTCTCCTCTAATTCCTTTCACGTTTATGTATAAAACGTCAGCAGTAGCATGTTAAACTGGCTCATTCTGTTATTTTGTCTTGTTATATAAATTTCTCTTTAAGAATATAGTAGGGGCCAGCCGAGTGGCTCAGTTGGTTAAGAGCGCGAGCTCTGAGCAACAGGGTTGCCAGTTTGATTCCCACATGGGCCAGTGAGCTGCACCACCAGAGTTGAGCTGCCCTGAGCTGCTGATGGGTGGCCGGATGGCGACTAGACTTGGAGCTGAGCTAGCTGCACCCTTCACAACTAAGACTGAAGAACAACAACTTGGCTGTTCTTCTTCCCCAATTTCCCAATAAAATTTTAAAATACATAAATAAATAAATAAATAAATAAATAAATAAATAAATAAATAAAATTATATATA
>NW_017731720.1:1260074-1306987 GCF_001890085.2 Hipposideros armiger
GTGGTTCTCAACCTTCCTCATGCCGCGACCCCTTAATACAGTTCCTCATGTTGTGGTGACCCCCAACCATAAAATTATTTTCGTTGCTACTCTTTAACTGTAATTTTGCTACTGTTATGAATCGTAATGTAAATATCATTTTGTTTTCTGATGGTCTTAGGCGACCCCTGTGAAAGGGTCATTCGACCCCCAAAAGGGTCGCGACCCACAGGCTGAGAACTGCTGATTTAGAGGGGAGGGGCTGGCAGGAAAGAAGGGTGCTGTGTTTCTCCATGCTGTCATTCACACCCGATTCTTTCCATCTCATGGCTCCTTTGTCTATCAGGGGCTTGCTGTCCTCTCCTGGGTCCTCTACTTCCAGCTGTGAGATTAAAGGTTAGAAGATGGGTGGAAGATGATGGAGAAGTAATACATACTGCCATTTGAGGAAGTGTTAGAGACTCCTCTGCCTGCTTTATTGGTCAGAACTTAAGTCACATAATCTCATTTTACTGCAATGACGGTGGGGAATGAGACTACTTGTTTAAAAGAAGAAGGGGAGAAACATGGATTTCTGTCCTTCTAGTCACCAAATATCCTTTTATTCCATTAATTCCTATCTGTGAAATACCCAAAGCCCCTCTCCAAGGGAGTCAATACAAAGTCACATCTAGTTAATGCATGAAAGTCCAAGAACTCTAAGCAATGCAGCATAGTGTCCATTAACGTTGGTCCTTATCTCGCCCCTACAAGTTTCTTCCTTTGCCTTTCACTCCTTTACCTCTGTCCATGTCTTTAGTGCAGTTACTGACCCTGCTGCTGAAAGATGCAAGCTTGGAGTTTCAAAGCCTGTGTTATGATTGAACAATCAAAGGCAATAAAATTTCCTAAAGTTTTAGTAGACTCCTAATCTATTTAGTGCCCATGTGACTCAACAGTAACTGTATTCAAAATTCTCTCTTTGACATATTTATTTCTTGGCTTTCTCGCTCTCAAGTTTCTCCTCCTCCACTTAATGGCCATGCCCTGGTGACTATTTAAAAGCAATAGATGTGACATACACCCCACCCCACCCCCCAACCTAAACCTGTTCCAGAATCGAGTTCCTTTGTTTAACTCAGAAATCTTACTGGCTTTTTGTAGCTTAAAGGCTTTCTACATTTCTTAAAAAAAAAAAAATGTCTATAGTCTAGAGAACTGAACTTTCCAACCTTAAATGGTCCAAATTTCTGGATTTTTTTTTCTATTCCTTTTTATTTATTGTTGCAAATTGGCCTATTCTTTCTTAAACTTATCTTTTGGGGTAGTATATTGGCTAGAATAATCAATGACCACGTCGAACATATAGCAATAATGTTCTTTTTACCAAATTTTTTTCCTAAAGGTAGAGCTCAGTAGACACATGATTTCCTTCTACTGTTTTACCAAATGTTTGACACTGACTGATATGGTTATGCAGCTGTCCAGCCTGTGGTATCTGTTCCCTCAGCACCCACATCCAGTCTGCTACGCCGTTGTCATGTATTTGAAGTTTTAATTGCAAAAGTAATCTACTACACGGTACTAATATGTGTGTTAGATGAGTTAAGTCACACTGTTGAAACAAAAAACCTGAGGATCTCAGAAGCTTGTTTCTGTCTCACTCACATCACCATCTAATGGGCACTGGTGGTAAGAGAGAATGAGGTCAGTCTTCTACTGCACGGGGTCAGCCAGTACCCAAGCCCCATCCATATTTTAGCTCTGGCATCATCAAAGGCTCAGCAGTTCCCACTAGAGGTTTTGCCTCTGACTGGCAGACAAGAGAAGAGAGAGAGAGAGAGAGAGAGAGAGAGAGAGAGAGAGAGAGAGAGAGAGAAAGAGAGAGAGAGAGAGAGAGGTGAAGATCACTTCTGCCCACCGTCCCTTAGAACTTGTCACATGGCTTTACCTAACTGACCGCAGGGGGTTGCATGATGATATCCATTGCAGTTACCTGGATGAAGAAATAAACCAAATGCTCCTAAGCTGTGGCATTATCTTTCTCAATTATCATCTATTTCAAATCATTGTTTCACCTAAGGATAAAATACTATACAAATAGGCCTATTTTCTTGAATTTACTCATTAAAACAACCATGCATACAGTATATCTTTTTTAGCATTGGCCTGAATTTAGGTTTGCTTGATAAAATACAGGATGCCCAGTTAAATTTGAATTTCACATAAACAATAAATAATGTTTAATAAAATATTCCCCAAATTGCATGGGCCAAACTTATATGAAAAACATAGTTATTGCTTATCTGAAATTCAAATGGTCCTGGGCACCCTGTATTTTTATTTGCCGAGTTTGTCAATTCTGGCCTAAACACTTCAGTTTTTGTTATTATCATTATTATTATTATCATCAGGTATGCTCAGTAATATCAATCAATATGAATTATAAAAAGTGTAAATATCATGTTTTCCCTCAATTACATTTATTTATTTATTTATTTATTTATTTATTTATTTATTTTGTTGGGGAACAGCCATGTAATTTACACATTGCTTTCATGCTACAATGGCATAGTTGACTTTTTTAGGGAGGACGCAGCTCACAGTGGTCCATGCAGGGATCGAACCGGCAACCTTGGTGTTAACAGCACCATGCTGTAACCAGCTGAGCTAACTGGTCATCCCCCCTACCCCCCGGCCCCCAATTACCTTTAAGTAAACACTGCATCAAGCCAAAGCACGGAGTCTCAACTACTATCTACTGTGTGAATCTAACGTGTGTGTGCCTAGCAGCTTTATTTATATCTAGTCTTTAGTGGTACATGAGATTTGATGTCTTACTTAAGTTACAGTACAAACACCTTAAAACAATACTGTGCTGCTTTGGTTTCATTTCAAAATATGAGTTCTTCTTTGTTAGGAGGAAAAGTTGCAGAGAACTGCAAATGATCAGGCTTCATGTGAATTAAGAAGCCTGGCAATTCCACTGATCTTCCAACCAAGAACTGCCCATAAAGGGGTGCTGCCGAGACTAGATCATGCCTGCCTGCTCCCTCAGTGATTTTTATATTTTAATAAGACCGATCATTATAGTTAGCTTCTCATGTTGCGGCCGTTAGATATTTATATGAAATCACATATCATTACCTCAGTTGCATTCTGAACCATTTGGGATGCTTTTAAGTGAGGATGATTTTTTTCCCCTGTTTTCATTTTGTACACACTAGTGCCTTTCAGCTTTATGTCTGTCCTCAGGTTCTTTATCCTATTTTTCAACTTTATTGTGTTAAAGTGGCTGATGAACAGTGCAGCTGACTGCTCGATAGGAGTAGCCTCAACAACAGCAATTTCAAAAATGTACCGTCTTGAGAGGCAGATAGGAGTTGAGTTGATATCCCAATCCCTTTCTCTTGCTTTCCTCCTCTGTCTCTCTGTCGTCCTCTCTCCCTCTCTTCCATGTAGTGAAGCATGTCTGAGATATAAATTGGATTTCAGGGAAGCTGAAGTCATTCTTGTAACTGGTCTTGGGGTGGGAGGATAGGGTTTAACTGCATAGAAAATTTCTCTTTCTTCTCTTATTTATTATTTGTTATCCACAAAGATCCATTATCTGAATTTCTTTTACTCTTTATTTTCTGTCCCAGCTGGTCTCGTTAGCACCCCCATGGGATTCTGGCAATTTTTCCTAACATACATGTTACTTTATTTCATACTCTTTTAGGTTTATTGGGAAGGGGAGCTTAGAATGATTTATTCAGTAAATAAACATTTAATGAGTACATAGTATATTTAAGCATTGAGTACTTGTAATTCAAATATATAATATACAGTTCATATCTACCCTCAAGAAGGTAACAAATAAGGGTGTGTGTGTGTGTGTGTGTGTGTGTGTGTGTGTGTGTATGTACACTCATTCTTTTTCTTTACCAATGGATTACCAGTGACAATAATTTTATGATGTTGACTTTATAGAGCAATAAAATTTATACCACCCCAACATTTATCTACTGATATAGGGCTACTAACTTTTATTTTTGCTAAATATACAATCAGATAAACAATATTACTTTTTGAGACGAATATCATGTTATCATAAAGAGCATTTGAATCCATAAATGAAGGAGATGTCATAGTTCTAAATAGAGAGCCTCTTAAAAGCAATAAATTTTGCTTAAAAAAAACCCCTATTGCCCTCATATGTTTAATTTCACTGTGGACAGTGAAAACTGTCATGGCAGGCTTTGGCAATCCACTCTTCTTTGAGAGCTAGTAAAGAATAAATAGTCTGATCTTTTTCTTTGAAAGTGTATTTGGAGTTAAATTTAAAAATTCAAAAATGCTTTGAAGGGAAACAGAACCTTAAGACAAATCTGTACTCTTAATTCTACGTGGAGATAGCTAGCCTAAATGCAGCCAAAGACTTGTTTTGGGGGAGAGAAACAAAAACAAAGAGAGTTATGCCAAACAGATGGGACATGGGGCACTGGAGACCATTGTACTCAGCCAGTGCAAAAAAGAAACAGAATGGACCACTCACATCTCGGAGCAGACCATTCATGGGAAGTGGAAAAGAGTCAAAAACAGTAACTTGTGCACCTTTTGTATTCTACACTCTGACTCTATTTTACTTCCTTTTACTTGTTACTCTTCACATTATATCATATCTTTATTTTACATGACAAATATTTATTGAGGCATCATTAATACTTGGCTTTGTTCTGGGCCCTGGGATAAAATGGGAGAACAAAACAAAACCTTTCATTCTTGTTTCTGCTTGTTTGTGGTCTCAACATCACACAGAAGCTGTGTGGAAGCAGGGACCTTGGTTATGTCTCAATCTGTTGTATATCACTACAGTTATAACCTAACCAGTGCATCTGACGAGGCTCAATAATTTTTGTTGAAAGAGTCAAGCAATCAAAGGAACTCAAACCTATTGCAAGATGTAGTGGCCTCTGCAATGTGGCAGGCCAAGAAGTTTCCTTCTTTAAGAGGTATTCCTGTGAGTAGAATTGAGACGACAGAGGCCAGTGCTATTGCAGTAGGAAAGTGGAGATATGGGGAGCTTTTCTAGGGAATGAGTATTAGGGATCATCACCTGCGCTCTTTGCACAAGAGAAACACAGGCCACAGCTGCTGCTGGTGTATCCGGTAGGGCAGCATGTGTATCTAGTAGGGCTGAAGCCTCGGGTACAGAGAGCAGTTAGTTGGCTGTTGCTGCTGCAGAGGACTGGGAGGCCATAAGGCTATAAAAATTAATATAAAATACAATGGCAGCCTATGGATATATCAGGGATTCCAGCTGTCTGTCTCCACTCTCCTTTGTGTGAAAAGAAAGGATTTTTGCAGGGGGGCTGTAAATTCTAGTAAAGACGCTAGTTATGAAGAGCTATTGTTATATTGTATCCGAGTTGTGCACTTAGACGGATGTTCTCTGGAAAATATCTGTTACAAAATGAACATGTTTGTCTTGTCTGTAGGACTCCAGAGCTAAATTTACATCCTAAAACACACATTCCACTTTAAATGACCTTTTTTAGAAAGGTCTGGCCTTCAGTTTTCTTGTAGTCTGAATCAGCTCTTTTGGAAATAACCATGCTTCTTTACCTTGGCAATGGTGACAGTGATAAAGAGAAGGAGAATGATAAATCTATAAAACCCTGGTCTTTATGTGCAGGGGAAGAAAAGTGCTACAGAGTAAGGATCAGTATCATAAAATGGACAAAGATGAAAGGTGGTAAAATGATTTAAGTAAAACTTAATGGCAACTACTTTAGAGGCAGTTTAAACATTCAGTTAACACAATGGTTCAAAGTTTGAGAAGTAAGGGACAGGGGATTCTAGCATACTGATGGCTGACTATACTCTGACCCTATGCTACCCACTTCGCATGGGTAAATAAACACATTTCAGAGTCATTTAGCTGAATATAATCACCTCTATAACATAGTGATTTAGGGAAAAAAAAAAGGGGTTGAAATCCTTGAAATAACTTGCCTAAAGCCAATGGCTAATGAGTGGTACAGGCAGGATTTAAATCAGGTAGACAAGTGACTCCTAAATCCACACCTTTTATACCACATTCTGGTATCAGTATAAAATATGGACTCACATCTTTAGTTATAGTAATTTATTGACATCAAATAAAAGGCTTTTGAAGCTGTTGGAAGTATTTTAAAGTAAATATGGCTCTCAATATATTCTCTTTGCTCCTAGTTTAGTAAGTACAGAATCACTCAAAAGCCATATGTGTAAAATAAAGGCAAGCCACTCCCCTAATGTTAATTAAAGCTTTTGTCCAATCTATTTTAATAAGGATTAAATCATCTTGTCTTCTATAAAACACAAAACATTAGATTAACATGAAATTCTGAAGGTCTCAAATCTACTTAAAAAAATCTGAAACACTGTCACAAAAAGGTGCTAAATATAGCTGGAGTGATTAAGATTAAGACTCAGAGACAATTCCCTGGCAGAAAAGTTGTTAAAACATTGAACTGGAGTTCCAGGATAGATGTCAAATTCCTGTTCTGGAGGCCTTTTAACATACATCAATATGTGAGGGTTGATTTTTGACATTTTGCTTCACTGAATTATCTTGAAATTTGCCTTGTGCTTGTACTTCTATATTTAATTTGCTATCAGAGACCTTTTCTTGCTCTTAATGTTCCTATCTATTTTCATAGCTATCAAACTAGGTCTAATGAATTGATAAGCTTGCTAATTTCCCTTCTGGTCTCCGACTCTGGGTCTCTATCTTCAACTGTTCTCTCATTCTTTCCACATAGCACCCTCATTACATGATTCCTCTGAATTCATTGATTTTATCAAGTCACTTGACTGTGTTAAAACCAGTGGTTTCTTGTTGCCTACAGCTATAGTTGTGCAAGGCACTGGGTAAAAACAGAAAAAAAAAAAGATGGAGTTCAATAGTCAAGTGACTATGAGAATACTGGGAATTTTTCTCTATAAATTCTCAGAACCTTTAAAAGAACAAAATATTCAGTTATCCCATTTGAGTTGACTTAAGGAGACTTTATTCAAGTACCTACTGTATCTCCAGGAAGTAAGTGTTTTATGGGGCACTTTGGGAAAAGCTGGCTTATAAGATCTTATAATTTAGAATAAAAAGTCCTGCCTTTCCAGTTATGCCCAACTTGATTTTTTAAATTTAACTTATGTATTTAATGTCTTGTCTTCTGAATACATTTTGCAACAGTCACCTTCTCATCTTGCACATACAATTTCATCTGCCTGGAATGTTCCTTCATTATCTGTTCACCTATTTTTAAATCTTACCCAATTCATTCTTTTCTCTATAGTCTTTCCTAACTGGTTAAATTACATTATTCTCTTTCCTTAACACTGCAAATACTACACATATAGAAGCTTGTAATTAATTTACTATGTGTTTGCATCTGAGTTACAAGTTAATTACCGTGAATTTAGCAACGATGCATGATGACTTGCACATTTTTCATACTTCAGTATGTATATTAGACATCCAATAACTGAAGGAAATCAAGTGCAATATATGAATTTTTGTCTAGATCAAATCTTCCCAATTAGTAGTAGTACCAGATTAATGATAAGGTGATATTATTATATCATTCTTACTAAAAAATTATAAAGTATTAATTACACCAGCCAATGTCATATAGTAAATATCTAAAAAGTGTTTTAAGAAAGTGTTTGAAATAAATTCTATCCCAGATTACATCCTAACCATTTTCTCATATCTGAGATAATTTGCACGAAATAGAGGTATAAATTACACAAAATTTGCCTACTGTGGTAGTGAATTTTTTCTAGTCATGGCAAGTGAGTCTGTGATGGCACTGAGAAAAGATAGGAACATTAAGAGTACAGAATAAAAAGTCTCTGATACTAAAGTAAATACAGAAGTACAAGCACAAGGCAAAGTTAAAGATAATTAAGTGAAGCAAAACTTCAAAAGCATCTATCACATATTGATATATGACGTTTAAGGCCTCTTGAACAAGAAGGAATTCCACATCCATACTAGACTCCCCTTCCATGTTTTGACCATTTTCCTATCTGCTTTCTGAGGAAAAGCAACTACACAGACATAGAGTATTTATGCAAATCCTGTGCAAAAAATTTATTTTATAAGGACAAAATATACACAATTAACTAAGACTGATAATATAAGCTTCAAAAATCAAATACAATAATATATGCACCTTATATACACATATTCTAAAAAATTCATATTGCTTTATAAAAGTTGGTCTACCAGTTGTCTTTGCAGTTTTCTTTGCAACTCACTATCCAAAATAAATGTTATTAATGAAACAGATCACCCAAGACAATTTCTTGTAAATGAAAAATGCAGGATTAACAACAGACCTAGAACAAAATTTTAATATCTTGGGATGATTACAATACACATATAATCTATTTATTTTCTTAATTGGACTATATTGAAATTTATGCTCTCTAATGTAGTTCAATCACTAACAAGACATGAGATTTATGCAATATCTGGAAAGTAGATGCATGTGCTGTACACTAGTTCTCAACCACATTGTCAAATTTTAAAGAGTCATATGCTGACATGTTTGATTTGCTGATGCCTTGTCTCCATAGAAGTGAGTAGAAATGACATTTTAAACTCCAAAGTAATATCTGAATCTTTGTGTCCGTTTCTCTATTGTCATGCTCAATTTTGCTTAATCCTGAAAATTCTTCAGGTATTCATTTTTCCTTTCCTTTTCATCTAGACATAATTAGTTTTCCACATCCATTTTGGCACTTAATTCAGTGACCCATATTCCAAGGCTGCATCACAAATCCTTCATAAATCAGTGATTACAGTATCTCTAAAGCATTTTGCCTATTTGGCATTTATCTATTACATATTCTATTTCTTATTTAACCAATGGAAGTACTTTGTCGAACATCTTATTTCTGAAGATGTTTGCCATTTCAAATAGCATCTCCACACCCCTTTGAAGATGTTCACACGTAATAAAGCTCTATTTTCCTAATGTGGTTTTTTCTATAAGAAGCTTTTTAAAACTATGGGCACAGCACACTCATCAGTTTGAGAGCTAAATTTTTTTTTCTTTTTTAATAATTGTGGAAGTACCTCACAGACACTGATAATAGAGATGTAGGAGATATATTTGGTTTGAGGTTCAGAAATCATGATAGAGGCAGGACACTTCCATTTCCTTGACCTCTCAGAACCTCAGTTTTCTTATCTGTAATGGGAATATTAACATCTGTATTATGTGGCTAAGTTTAGTATTGAAAGAGATAATGCAACTAAACCATTTAGCACAGTGCATGGTGCAAAGTTGGTACTTAGTAAATGGTAGTTGTCATAGTTATTATTCCTATAATATGGGAAGTATGATATAAATTATATTTAAGACTATAAACTTTAAAAGATTAAGAACTGGGGCTGGTGGAGTGGCGCATTGGTTAAGAGTTGGCTTGAGATGCCAGCTCTGAGCACCAGGGCCCTGGTTCAGATCCCACATGAGGGCCAGTGACGCTGCGCCCTCTACAGCTGAGATGGTGGAGGGTAGCTTGACCTGGAGCTGGGCTGCCGTGAGTCGCCGGTGACAGCGTGGGCTGCAGTGAGACTGCAATGGGCTGTGGTGAGTGGGTGGAAGGCGGCGTGATTGACTGGCAGCCAGCGTGAGCTGCCAGGAGCCACAGTGAGCGGCTGTCTGGTGGTCAGTGACTGATCTGCCTCACCCGGGAAGAGCACAATGATAATACCAACATGGGCCAGTGAAGCAACGTCTTCCACAACGAGACTGAAGAACAAAAGGACAGCAACTTTTCTGTTCCCCTTCCCTGATTCCCCAATGCTGTTCTCCTCCCCCAATTCCCCAATCAAATCTTTAAAAAAAAAAACAAAAAAAAGATTAAGAACTGTTTCACTGTTTGAATAGATAATGTCTATAAAATAGACAATTAATGAATATGAATTCTGGGGTTTTTGGGTTTTTTTTAGTGTTAAGTATTTTATTGAATCCTTGTGGTACTCCAGGGATAATGCTAAGGGTTTAAGATAAAATTATAAAGAGAACTGTACCCTGATAAAAACTACAGTGTAAGAGACAGACAATAATAATAGCACACAAATAATTGTGATATATATTAATGCCATATATATATATGTATATATTATACACATATATCTATACAATAGCTACTGTATTAAGTATTGACCTCTGGTGAAAAGCTGTGCTAAACATTTAAAATATATTACCATATTTGTGTTAACATGGCCAAAATAAGCAAAGGGAATTCTCTCATTAATACTTCATTTAAGTTTGTCAAGCTTAAAAAAAATATAGTAGCTTTTTGCTTCAAAGAGCCCTGCAACAAAGCCATTTGCTGGATTAATGCCATTTTAGCTTGACAATCACTAAAAATAATTGTCTACCATGATATAAATATATTAGCACTATATGCTATGACCTCATGTCTATGCATTTTGTATTATAACCTCTACAGACCATGGGTCAAACACCCTCCGTATTCACTACTACCCGTTTAAACCAGACAATTTTCCTTTCTTTCCTTGGGTAGTTTATGTGGGAAACTGTTGTAAAAATAAACCCTTATAGCACTATCGTGGTCTTAAACTATTGCGACCGCTGATCTTTCAACTCACATTGATTCTTACTCATCTAGGGTCTGAAACAGATCTCTTTCTGAGTGCCCTGAGACAAAGGTCTTTTTACGTCCAAACACAGGAGAAAGAAAATTCCTCAGAATATAAGGATACCAGCCATGTTGTAGCACATAGTTTTAAAAATCAACTTTGTTAGAAATGTTGACAAGCAAGCTTGGTTCTGAAAAATTGTAGTCTTTGGGAAAATCAATAAAGAGTAGTCAAAAGTCAGGTTAAATCTACCGTTACATATGCATCCCATGGACTTCTCCTGCACCTGACCTAAGTTGAAATTGGAATATTAAACTTTTTTTTCAGGAAATGGTGGCGCATGTGTTACACTAAAAACTTAGTTAACGTAAGACAGGCTTACCCATCAGCTGATCAGACCTGGGTTTTACTTTATTAGTGTTATTTTAAAAGTATAGATAAGGACTAAGGAACATAATTTTAGATAGTTCTCCTTTAAGGATCCATTATTTTCAGTTAAGTATTTTATCTTCCACCGGTCTTCATTTAAGTAGTTCTGGGAGAGATGATAATGTTACTAACATTTTAGGTGGCATTGTTTTGGGTAAAGGACCAGGTATGGAGTCTATAAGACGAAGAAGAAGAGGGGGAGGCGAACAGAGCGAAGAAAGAGAGCAGAGACTGAAGACTGGAAGGTTTATTCATACTTGTTCTTAGAGCTTGTTACTCTCCTAAAATTTTGAGACACACACATACATACACACATACTTACACAAGTAGAATTCAGTGTGTTCAAAATCATTAGTGTATTACTCTTTTTATACTTATACTGTCCAAAATTTGGCCAGGGAAGACCTTCAAACAGTTTGGGGAGCATTTTGACATAGCTTCATTATTATTTAAGCACTTCCTTTTGTTATAAATCAAAGTGTTTCAGGCTCACCCTGAAATTTCCAAACTCAGAATTTGAATCGGTAATTATTAAGATGCCCTGCTTTTTTTCTTTTTTTTTTTTTTTGTGGCACTAGAGATTGCCACTGAGAAAAATATTTGCATGATTGATATATTCATTACTACTAAGGTGTCATTGTTTCTAATCCCTTTCATTAGACAGCTAAGAGCTAACTAGCTACTTAGATATAGATAAATATATAGATAGATGATAGATAGATAGGTGATAAATAGATAGATAGATAGATAGATAGATAGATAGATAGATAGATAGATAGATGATAGATAGATAGATAGATGTAGATACAGGTATGTATTGATTCCATATTGATAGTTCTAACTTCAAATGAACAACACAGGGCTCTTTCTCACCTTCCTCACTCCATATAGGTATCTCCCTTCTCCCAAAATAAGAACTCTTGTATACTTCAGCATCAGTGCATTTAAATCTGTTCCACAATACACACAAAAATTTGTCACCCTTTCACTACTACTAACAACAAAAAACTATAATAAACAAGAGTAAGATTTTCCTCAATGTGCGTATGTATGATATATGTGTTTATGACTATTGAGGGTTTACAGTAAGAATACTGAATTCAAAAGTTACTTAATATAATTATCTTTAGGTAATTATTTTTTTTCAGCTTGATGAGCAATTTACTTGTTTGTTTGTATTGAATGTACGTGTTGCTTTTTCATATATTTTGATTTTTAATTTGTTTATTAATTATGTGGTTCAAAAGACCAAATTATATTAAAAGGTATACTAAGAACAGCCTTGTTCATATTCCCATCCCCTTCATCTAGTTCCCACTAATCCCTTACAAATCAGCATTTGATTAGATTCTGGTATATTTTTGTTTTTTCTAGACAAACTAGGCAAACACATAACCATATTGTTTGTTGTCTTTATTTCTTACACAAAACATAATACGCCCTTTTTTGTTATCTGCATCTTTACTTTCCAAAGGTTTTCACCTTTGTCTCTATTGTATAAAAAAACTATGAGCAGTAATCTAAATGAAAGTTAAATCTAAAGAAGATAGGCCCAACACTCCCTAGGGTTTTTGGTAAGAGTGAAAACTTGAAGTATCTACAATGTTTTGGAGAAACTCAAATGGGCCTTTATAAGTATGATAGAGTATTAAAAGATAGAAATGCAGCATTGACTCTAAGACTCATTTATATCTAAGCCTTAATCCATGTAATTCTCTAGACTGGAGAAATTGAATTTTGTTTTTGAAGTACCACCCATCCTTTCTAAATCACAGTAAACTCAAAATTAAACTGGAAATGACAGCATTTGTTTTGCTAATTTTTTAACTGAAAACTACATGCATCCTTTGGTCTATTATATATTTATGTCTCAGGTATTCTAGAACTTTCAGTGTGCAGTCTTGGAAGGAGAAAAAAGCATAATGAAAACAAACTCATTTGACTGCATGAGCCCTCTTTTGTGACAAACTTAATGGCTTCCATTCCCAGAAGTGTCTAATGAATTATGAAGGCGTTTCTCTTGAGCACAATAAACAACATATTTTACTAAGGGAGACCTTATGTTCTATCCACACCTTAGACATCAATTAAACCTCTGTGAGCCTGGCTGGAAGTGGCTGCCAGAATCAAATAAGACAAGATATGAAATAGTGATGTGAGGGAAATTTTACTCTCTTCTCTTCTTTGAAGGCAATATGTATCATATTTTGTATTTTATTGGCTGTAATAGTGCTGATGCTAGGCTGACCCAGGGTTTAAGAGTGCTTCTTTGCTCACCACCATTATATAAAAACCAGAAGCCACATTTTGCTCTCTGAATAATGAGTCCTTGTTTGCCAAAGCAGCATAGCCCAACATTTCAGAGCTTTTTAACCTTTTTCTTATTGGTGATTACATTTGCAATTCATACCAGTGGGATTATGGAGACTTACTCTAAATCCCTGGTAGGAAAGAGAGAGCCTCTTAATTTTTCCTGAACTTGGATGACAAGCCAATTTTTCTTTTCTCATTTGCTGGTTTAAAAAATGAGCCTCGTGACTAGGTATTATCTTGAAAATCTCTTTGAATTAATAAACCTAATCTAGGCATAGATCTACTCCAGTAAGGAGATGCTTCATGGGAGCATATTCATTCAGAAACTACAGACAGAAGGATAGTTCTACTGGAGGGGAAAAGAACTAAAATCTTAAAATGATTTTTCCTAGGAATGAATGGCTCAGAGGTTCCACATGCATATATACATACACAGCACATGTAGAGACACACAAACATAGAGACGAAAGACTTCATAGTTGTCAGGATAGATCCAAGTTTTGTGGGGGTGGAGACTTATAGTAGTCAGGAGACTCTCTGAAGAAAAATAAATTACAAATTTACAAATATGAATGTAAGTATTTATTTTGTATTAGATAACAAATCAAAAGAAATTGAAATTTAAATAAACTGCCAATATCACAAATATTACAATATTCAAAAATTAATGCATTGTTATTAATATTAAATAGTTGTCCAAAACCTCTACACATTTTAAAAAGTTACATACCCTTTTTCTCTTTGTATGCGGCAATTTTAAAATATTTTCTATAAATAGAATAGAAAGTTAATTCAGTCAAGTATGGTTGATTGAAAAAGAGTTATTGATGGCTTAGAAAAGCATCTCTCAGCTTCACAACTTTTTATTGGTGGTGCCACATCTGTAATGAGTCTGTGGTTACTTGTTTAGGCAATGATTCTTTCTTTTTTTTCCCTTAACCCATCACATGTTAAACATTGTACAACTGGGACTCATACCTCTCACTATTTGGTGGCAATTCCAATACAACACAAAATACGTTCTTTATCTGAAGCATTGTGACATCACAAACACTTGCTGGATAATTTCTTTTTGAGAATTATCCTTAAAGCTAGTGTTACAATTATTGTTAAAATCAGCAATGTGAATTGTGACTCAAAAGTGATTTCCCAAGGAACTGGTAGTTTCTGGTCTGGGATTAAATTTTCTCATAGTAAAGGGGGAAAATGAAATAGTTTATCAATAATAAAGTAGGAAATAAATTACAAGGCAAACCAAGAGTCAAGTTAGCAAGAAACACGATTTTCCCGAGAGAATAGCCTTCATTTCTATAAATGTGTGTGATTAGAGGCAAAGCAGCAATCATCGATCAAGAGTCATGAAATCACATTTTGTTACCTTCCTTTTCTTGCCTATCAGGTCTTTCTCTACTCACCCTCCCACCTCTTTAAGAGGAGAAGATAGGCCACATCTTGTTAGAAAATTCTTTACCTTGCTGGTTTTTATGAAGCAAGCAGCCATGTTGTGAGCTGCTCTATGGAGAGGCACACGTGGCAAATAACCGAGGGCCGTTTCCAGCTGACGTCAATGAGGAAATAAAATCCTCAGCATGGTAACCAGCAAAGAACTAAATCCTGCCATAAACCATGTGACTTTGGAAAAGGATCCATGCCCAGTTGACATTTCAGATGAGATCTCAGCACTAGCCAACATCTTGATTGTAGCCTTGTGAAAGATGCTGAAACAGAAAACCTTGTGAAGTGAAACTCAGATGAATAACTCACTGAAATTATGAGGCAATAAATGTGCTTTTTTTTAAAAGCTGCCAAGGTTATGGTAGTTATACAGCAATAGATAACTAGCACAAAACATTAGAAGTCTTCATAATACAATCACATTAAGTAAAATAAAATGCTAGGATTGGGTCTGTTTTACTATTTAATTTTCCAAAACTATTATTTTACCAACTTGATTTAAGAAACTTTCTTCTCTGAAGTTTTTGCTTTCAAATTATTCTACTCTCTTTTTTATTTGTCATTATACATTTCTATATCAGAAAAAACATATGTGGGAGTAGGGTCCAAGATATCAGATTAGGTAAACACTATGCCTACTGCATCCCAGGATTACACCAAAATTATAAATAAATTATGGAACAATCAACCTCAAGAATCATCTGAAGACTAGCTGAATAGAACCTTATAACTATGGATAGAAAGAAGAGGCCACATTGAGGCTGGTAGGAGGGGTGGGACAGAAAACGGGCTGGCTGAACCGAAACCAACAGATGTGGTTGAACATTGGAAGGGAACCTCAGTGGCTGAGGTCCCCCATGAAGAGGGAGGGGTCCCAGCTGCACACCAGGTTTCCAGCCCAGGGATCTTGTGCTGGGAAGAGAAATCCCACATCTGGCAGTGAAAATCAACGAGGATCCTGTCTGCAGGTCCAGGAGAAATGGAAGGCAGCTGGAAAGCCAGATGCCTTCTTAAAGAGACCACACACAGACTCACTCGCTTGCAAACACTCACCTGATCTCCAGTGGAGGAGCAGCAACTCAAGACCCATCAGAGATATACGGGGAAAGACTCAGTAGTTTGGCTTCAGGCAAGGGCTGAAGGGACAAAACCTATTATCCCTGTGTAGAGCCTGCCTCTACACAGTGTAGGCTATAGGAGGGTGCCATCTTTTCTATGTTGAACTCTTGCTCAAAGGGCCAAATCTAAGACTGCATTGGTCTGGTAAATCTGTGTGTGTGTGCAACCATATTGGTGACATCATGGGTCCCTACCCTGCACAGCTGGCACTGCATTGCCCAGGGCACTCATGGCTACTGAGTGGCCAGCTCTGCCCCAGAATTTGTCCTTCTTTGTCAGCATAACAAGCTTCCTTCTTTTTCCTCATACAACCATTTGCGCCTCTGCTAGGATCCATGAAGATCAGTTGCTAGTCCTTAAAAAGAAATATTTTCAAGTTATATCTATTTTCCTGAATTTTTATATTATAAAAATATAATAGCACACATTTCATGTAGATGTTTTTACTTCAAAATTCATATTATTTAGGTCACAAATCTCAAATGGGACCCCATGAGAACTGTGGCCTGTATTCTGTATGTGGAAAGCATTCCTCTGTTTCTGTATTGATCAAACTTCTGCTTTTTCCTTCTATAAACTTGGACTTGAACTGTTACAAATACTTTGGTTTTCCCTCTGAGATTTCTGATGCTTTTTGCATTAGACTGATGATATGGTGCTTAAATTTTAAAAAGAAAAGTATCAATTGGACAAATATTTCTGAAAATCCCAAATTCTATCCCATTCAATTAAAGTGTATTCTTCAAGAAAATTTGGTTTTCACACATGAGTGGCTGCCTAAGGCCACAGTGAAGCAGCAGCTAACATGGTGGTTAAGGGCACCACCTGGCAGCTGGCTGCCTGGGTTCACTCCAGCTCCATGACTTTGCGAACTTGGACCAGTTATATGGCCACTTTGTGCCTTCGTTTCTTTAATAAAAAATGAGGATTTGTAACATCTACTTCGTAGAGCTGTTCTGAGGATTAAACAAGCTAATATTACATTTTCAAAGTGCTTAGAATTCTGTCTACCTAGTAGATATAAGTGTTAAATTTTTAAAATGTTTTCAAATATCCTATGCATGCAACCCATACTGAAAGCACATTCAAAATACCAGAGTAAATTAGATAAATTAATTTCCTTGTTTTTTAAGTCTGTAGACATCAAAATAATAGTTTAATTATAAAATCTCTATGCTATTCCTTTATGGAGATGTGGTATTCCTCACAAAAGAGATACTTATACCAAAATATCTATTTTAATTAATTGCCATATGATATCTCAAAATATTAAAATCAACATTTAAAAAATATTTTAATTAATGTTAATAAAAGCCATATAATTTATGCTCAAATTTAAATTTTTGGTGGGATATTGACTATTTATATAGTCAATAAGTTTGGAATTAAGTTAGAGTTAATATCATGTTTACATCTATCATCTTCTGGTCAAAGAAAAAATTATATTTCCTCTTAGGACTTAACTTCCACTTTGGTTCCAGGGGAAATGAGGTAGAAAACAGATGACTAAGTGAATAGAAATCATAGTAAAAACTTAATCACACTCATTATTAATTGAAATATACTTTATTATGTTTGAAGTCAACACTAGTTTTATTTTCTATCACAACACTTGATTTTAATTACTCAACTCACTGAATTTTAAATATAGATGGGTAAATGATAGATGATAGATACATAGGTAGATACATAGATAGATAGATAGATAGATAGATAGATAGATAGATAGATAGATAGATAGACAGATAGATAGATATGTATTTTGGTAAATTGTATTCACATCAGAATTACTCATTTTGGGTGGCTTGTGAGTTTTATAGCTTGGTAGTTATATTCTGAAATAGAGTAGAACATCTTTCAGATATATATTTTGTTTAGAGATCAATACAGACTTTTGGGCCTTTCATACAGCACGAAGCATTTTGTGATGCTAATATCCTTCTCTGCTTTTTGTTATTATTTTGAACAACTTCTTGTTTTTTGAGTTGTACTATGAAGAGGAAATGGACTCTTTCCCTTGAAGAGAACTCCCATCCGATATCTGTCTTGCAGAAAAGAAGCTGTTTTAAACCAAATCCATTGAGATCCAGTGATAAGATCCTCTTACGTGTCACGGGGCCTGTTCTACAGAATGAAATATTAAAGGTTAGGTTTCATTCTGCTTGAGTGGAATTTCTTAACCAGGAAAACATGAGCAAGGACAGTCTGTAGAGATTTGACATGACAGCCATTCTCATCTTATTGAAGTATAGCATAGACTGCAGATGTCCATTTACAGCTTATTTGAAAATCTTTAACATTCTTTGAAGCTTTAAAAGTGTACTTCCCAGGGGAAAACATTTTTAAGCTACAAGAATCTTCTCACCATTTTTATAGCCGCAGGTATAACTGCATGGCATCCTGTTTCTTATTTCAACGGAAGTCATCAATTGCATTCCATCTGCATCTTACTAATGACCGAAAGACAACAGACAAACTCGAAGTCTTATAATTTGCTAATGAACATGTATTTCATTACAGACATAATAACTACCTGAGAGAATCAGATGCTTATAGACTGGATAACTTCTTTTTCATTTTCATGATTATTGCTACATGTAAACTTTCACAAAACTTTCCTTTTCAAAGATTCTATTTCTACACATATTGTGTGCAAAAACATGTGAGTTGAGGAGAGCTGCAGAAATAGTTTCCTTAGGTGATTATTATACTTTATTTTTAACTCTCTAATATATGAGGCCTGACAATTAAGTTCACAAACTCATCCTAGAAAAAGTGCTACATACCTCACTGCTGAATATCACTATAGTCACCTTTGAAGTACTTCCCTTGGGAAGCTATGCCCCAATGCCAGCACCTAGTCCACCCTTCAAAGCAATTTGGGAGCTCTTTTCCTGGAATGACCATCAGAGCTGTCGTCGTGTTACCCTTGATGTCCTGAATGTCATCAAAATGTCTTTCTAGCAATATTTCCTTTATGTTTGGGTAAAGAAAGAAGTCATTGGGGGCCAAATCAGGTGAGTAAGGGGAGTGTTCCTATACAATTATTTATCTACTGGCTAAAACTCCCTCACAGACAGTGAGTGCTGTGTGAGCTGGTGCATTGTTGTGATGCAAGAGCTCCTTTGGGACCATTTTTGCACACACCTTTCTCATGCCAAGATTTTCAGTTAAGATTTTCCTAACTGTTTTCATATCGATGTTTACTTGGTCTGCTATGCTTTTCACAGTCAGCCAATGATTTTGACACACAATTCGATGAATTTTTGCAATGTTTTCATCAGTTCTGTTTGTTACTAGATGCCCTGACCTCTCTTTATCAGTAACATGTTCTCTCCCCTCAGAAAAACATTTAGTCCACTTGTACACTGCCGTTTTCTTCATGGCATTATCGCCATAAACTTGGACTAACATGTCCCTGATTTCACTTCCACCCTTGCCAAGTTTAACAAGAAATTTAATGTTTGTTTGTCGCTCTAATTCAAGCTCAAACACTCTCATGACGGCACACAAAAACATGCAACAACAATAATGAATGCCACTCAGCAAGACACCGCCACTCATAGACACGAATACAACTGTGAGACACTGATACACCAAGTTGTTTGTATAGTGCTGCCAGTGTAAGATCACAGTGGCAAGTTTGGGGGCTTAATTGCAGACCTGGTAGCACAATAAAGGAGCTTAAATACAACTTAAGCTGTCTTATCCTTTAATATGGTGAAAAAGTTTTTTGAATTGCAATTGATATGGTATGTTAACTTGAAAAGGGAAAATGTACCTAAAAGGAACAGTAAACAAAGACAGCATTCCATTTTTTTTCCTTACAAAATGAAATTCTTTTGTGATGTTTCTATACATTCACGTTCCTAATAACGTTCATTTTGAAGTTCAGTTAGGAAAAAAAGACCACCAAAGCATGATAGAAGATGTTATTTTTGAGTGCTTACAATGTAATGACAGGAATTTTGCTATTTTTTTAACTCATACATGCATTACACACAATATGTTGACAATTGCCCTAGGATGTAGACACTGCTGTTATTGTCATTCCAAAGAGAATTTCCCACAATGTAAAATACCTGCAAATACAATTTTGGTTCCTTATTTTTCTGTCACCTGCAAAAAATGCAAGGAGAATTATTGGTTGTCTCTCAGTGTAAGATGTGTTCCAATAATAAGAGTCAGAAAAGATAGCTTAACAAATTTTTAAAAAATGTATTAGTAATTGAAAGGTTAAACAAATATTCATTGAGCTCTTATTTTATTGCCCACTGTTTAAATCTGGACACTGGAAGTACAGCTTAGAGCAGACTAAAGCTGTTCTTCTGAGAGCTGAGTGTGCATAACATTACATTGTTACAATGCAGATTCCTGGGTCCCTCACAGAAATATTGCTCCACAGGGAAGGTCTGTGGTGCAGCCCACATGACACTCATATTATTGGTCTCTGGAACACACTCTAAGTAGCATTGGGCCACTATCCCTCCTCTCCAGGTGCTTATATTCTATAATAAAATTATATAATAAAATAATAATTACTACTTCAATATATTACATATATTGCCTTTATTTAATCCTTACAATAAGCAAAACCCTATGAGTCATGATTCATTTATTATCATTATCACTATAGACATGAAGAAACTCTCAAGTCAAAGAAGTGCCTCTCTCTAGTTTAATCAGTGTGAGGCAGCAGAACCAGGGTTTAAACCCAGTTTTCCCCTCAAGCCTAAAGCATGGACAGTGCATTAGTCTCTGCTGCATTTTATATTTACTCAAACTTTTCCTTTTGAAAGCCCAAAAAACCTCTGTTAGTTTTTGAAATGCCCAATGAATGTTACTAGAATCAAAGGGATCAGGTGTTAAAAAATTATCACCAGCTTGTGACATGGCAGATCATCAAACAATTATATGTTTGTGTTCAGAGAGATTTTTATTCTATATTTCTGATTGAAATTCAACCTTATCTTTATCTTGTGATACAAATTGGATTTGTAACTTTAATTATTCAATAGGAAGTTGTAGATTTCCAGAAATTAAAAAAAAAAATCTCTTATTCTCAGCTGGAGAATTATTTGAAACTGTCTCCTTTAGAACGTGAGAGTCTCAGGGGCACCAACAGCTACTCTTTTTTTTTTTTAAGATTTTTTTGGGGAATTGGGAGGAGGGCAACAGAAAAGTTGCTGTCTTTTTGTTCTTCAGTCTAGTTGTAGAGGACGTTGCTTCACTGTCCCAAGTTGGCACCACCATTGCGCTCTTCCCAGGCGAGGCAGATCAGTCGCTGGCTTCTGGACGGCTGCTCATGGCGTCTTGAAGGCCGCTCACGCTGGCTGCTGGCTACACATGGTAGCCCATGGCAACCCACCTGCCATCGCTGGTGACTCATGGCAGCCCAGCTCCAGGTTGAGCTGCTGTTCAGCATCTTAGCTGTAGAGGGCAGTGTCACTGGCCCTCATATTTGGGATTCGAACCGGGGCCCTCTGGCGTCCCAAGCCAGCTCTTAACCATTGCGCCACTCGGCCGGCCCACCAACAGCTACTTTTAATCTTTTGTAACTCAATACCTATTTTATTATGTGTTAAATGTTCTATAATTGTTGACTGGGCAAGCAAATCAAATTAGAGCATATGAGCTTCCCATGGACCACAGCCTTCTCATAAATGTCTTTCGGTGGAAAGTGTTTATCCAAATTAACTCTTAAAATAAATTTTCAATGATACTGATTTGAACATACATTACTACTATACAGCTTTCTGAATACAAGCTCTTTTGTTTCTTTAAGAATATGCTAGTTAATTCATAGGTAGCATAAGTATCATGAGTCAGAGCAGTTGCTAAGTTTTTTCATGAATAACAGAGAAAACAGGTATACAAAATCCATATAAATTGTCACTTCTCAAGCTTATTGTTGCCCTGGGGCTGAAGCAACTAAAACTTGAGTTTTAAGGAAAACTTGTCAAGATCTTTAAAACATAGTCTATACTTACCTAAGATAAACTTATTATAGACGTTCTTTGTTTGCATATTTCTGGTTAGTTTATCCTGTTGTGAAATCCATTTTTACATAAAGAAATTGAGAACCTGCTATTTGAATAACAATTCGCCCAGCATCCTAAGCGTTCACTGCTTTGGGGTTCCCAAGCTTTTCTGGAATGGATCTAAAACCTCTTATATCCCAACTTAGTATCAGATGGATGCTGATATACTTTGAGCATGGATTCATTATTTCCTTAATTATTTTCTATTTCCTATGAAATGAAAGAAAAATAATACCAATAGGTTTTCACCAAGATATCCTTTTACTAATTACAATCATTTTATTTTATTGGCGAATTAGAAAAAAAAATCTAAAGCACTCCAACAAACGTAGTTAACCACTTAAAATATTTTAAATTCTCCTTTCTGGATTTAACTTTTAGTGCTCATTGCCGTGTTATTTTTTTCTTCTTCCTTAAGAAGAAATGCAGAGGAGCCATTCTTAGATTTTAATAGGTCTTAACCTGCCATTGCACCACCTTGGACCTCCAAATCATGTACTACTTTATGATAAACAAGTGTTTACAGAGAATGTACTGAAAACTCAAAAATGTCTAAGCCTTTTTGAAACCAATTTTCCTGATTAATTTTGTCTCTCTAATAGAATGTAGTCTGTCCCTTGTATTTTTCATTATAGAATTTCTAGTGAAAATTGTAGCCTTTTACAAATACAGTAATACCTTGGGTTGTGAGCATGATTCGTTCTGGAAATAAATTACTCATATTGTAAGACATCGCTCATTTACCAAGTTAAAATGTATTAGAAATGTTTGCTAATCTTGTGGAACACTCGCAAACCATGTTACTCGCAATGCAAGGTTTTACTGTATTATCTTTACAATTCAATCAAAACCCTTCCAGAATATTAATTTCTGCCTTTTACCAGTCTATGAGAGATTATTTTCTTTAAATTATCATATGTATTTTACCTGAACAAAAGCATTTATGACTATTCATTATAGTATATTCGAAATGTTAATGACATGCTAACTCTTTCATAAATAAGAGCCTTTAATCATATTAGATATTTGCATTATGCTGTGTGTCTCAAAATCAATCATCATTAAATGACTTGAGAAAATAAAGTACCATGAAAATAATATTAGTAACTATTTTACAAAACTTATGTTTCATTGTAGCATGTCATTATCAATTCATTTTCAAAAGTTGGCACATCTATCTTTTCTACTTTAAAATCTCTTTAAGGATTTGGAAGAACTGGTACCTTTGTGACCTGACCTCCTATAAATATGCAAAGATGCAATAATTTGCTGACCTGTTCTTCAGTGATTGCTGGAGCTTCATTGCCCTGGACAACAGCACTTAGCCCTTCTTAAGTGTCTAATTTTTCATTCAGTAGATGGTTTGCTGTCCTAGAGAGCTCATCTCCAGACCTGATCCCAGGACCTACCAAATCAGAGACAAAATGGGTACTTTTGGTGTTGTTTATATATACAAGCTTCAGAATATTTTATTACCCCTTTGGTTTTGCCTTCCTAAATAACAGTTTATTCTTTGATCAATTTCTTAAAAGTTTCCAGAGTCTCCTTAATGAGACAATCAAAGAAAAAACTGTTCCTAGAGTTTCAACTTTGTTTCCCTCTTTAACCCCATTTCTTCCCAATCTTTCCTTCTGAATTAACTGGTTCATCAGAATTCTATTAATATATTCACAGTCAAACAATTATCTATTGACTCATTGCTATATTAACATTACCATATCAAAAAGTGAGCAGCTTTAATGTTTTAGGTTGTCAGTAGTCTAACTTTCAGCTCTTACGAAGTTAGTATTTGCCTGACATTATCACCTGGTCTTAATTATTTAATGATCACAGATAGGCCTTACTACATGTATACTCAGGAGCTCTCTAGATTAAAGTAGAGGTTCCCTTTACTTGGAAGATAGTTAAGCAATTTGTTAGATATTTGAGTATACCACACATCTATGTAGTTGGAGTTTGTTTGTATATGGGGTGGTTCACAAGCAAAAGGGAACCATTGTATATGTTTTTAATTATTTTTAACAAAAATTTGTTAACATTTGGTTATATTTAAGAGAAAAAAATTTGATTTTTGTCATTTAATATTTTAGCTCTTTTAAAGAATATTATTTTAAATGACTTAAATATACTGAATAATAAATTAATCTTATATTTCTTTTTTTTAAAGATTTTATTGGGGAATTGGGGGAGGGGAATAGCGTTGGGGAATCAGGGAAGGGGAACAGATAAGTTGCTGTCCTTTTGTTCTTGAGTCTAGCTGTGGAGGACGTCGCTTCACTGGCCCATGTTGGTATTATCATTGCACTCTTCCCAGGTGAGGCAGATCAGTTGCTGGCCATTGATGGCTGCTCACAGCGGCTCTTGGCAGCTCACACCGGCTGTCAGCCGCTGACTCTGACTGCCGGCCACTCAAGGTAGCTTATGGTAGCCCCGCTGCAGCCTACACTGTCACCGGCAACTAACGGTAGCCCAGCTCCAGGTCAAGCTGTTGTTCACCATCTTAGCTGTAGAGGGCGCTGTATCACTAGTCCTCGTGTGGGATCTGAACCAGGGCCCTGCTGCTCAGAACTGGTGTCCCAAGCCAGCTCTTATCCAACACGCCACTTGGCCAGCCCCAAATCTTATACTTCTTATTCAAAGTCCTATGACACTAAAATATAATTAAGTTCACTTTTTAACTATATCAATAGGTTTTCAACACAAACTGCATGTTATAATTTATTTTTCTTTCCCAGCAATCTCTGAAATTAGTGCTCTGCTCTTTCCCATGTGCATGTAGTAATTAGTTATTTAGCAGGCAATGGCCAAGCACCACAGCTCACTGGGCAGCAGGACGGTAATGTGGTTTAGCTTTGTCATTTTACATAAATGCCACATTCTTTTTCAATACAGCAGCAGATCACAGCACAGTAATGAAAAGGAGGCCTCTAGGTTTCCTTTAGGCCAGTGAGGAAACTATAGTTTCAAAATAAATATCTAAGCCTAATGCATAGAATAAATATGTGATCGAACAAATAATTATTATATGAATGATTTTAACGTTCACACTGAGTCCAACTTGTATAGGACAATACCCTATACATGGTGACTGCTCAAAAGACCTTCAACGGAAATGACAACACTCTAGATTTAAATTATATCAGAATGGCTACTTATTCTAATTAATTCAATAAATCTGAATAATTCTGTGGACACATTGTATTATATGTGATCAGAGTAATGCTTGCTACCCCGATCTACTTTGCACATTTATTCAAGGAATGAAATTCCAATCAACTAATAAGGTAAAAAGTAGGGTTGGACGGTCAGTGGAAATGTTTGTGCTGTGAGCTCCAGGCCCTATGTGAGAATCATTTTAGTAGACAAGAAAAGTTTTAAAGATACTCATAATAAGGACAATATGTTTTGGGCATTCAATTATCTCAGACTGTCATAAAACCAAGCTTTGAGAGAAGGAGATAATCCCACTTCAATCCAGCGGTTTTATGCTGGATTAATCCCTCATGATCCTGGACAAAAGGGTTAAGAAATGTGTACATTTCCAACTTGTGAACTATAATGTGATAAGGTAATTTGATGGTCACCCAAGAGGAAGAAAATGGAGACATGTGGAAAAGGAATGAGATTGTCTAAACATGAACTTTGGGTAAATGTCTTCATTTAACTTTAAGTAAAGAAAAAATAAAACAATCAACACCAGTTATATGCAATTTTTTTTAGAAAAAAAACAATAAAGAGAAAAATTCTGCTTTGAAAATTACTCATTAGAAGAAGCACAGTAAAATTTATAAAATTATGTGATGTCTTTAATAGGCCTTAAGAATTACATCCTAGGAAATAAACCAGATATATAAGGAAGTAAGTCTGAAATTAAAGGACAACAAAAATGACACTCAAGAAATTATTTCAAGAAAAGAGGACTTAGCAAGCTAATATAAAACTGCAAAGTAAATAAAAGAGAATCTAATTTTTAAAATTTATTGTAGAGACAGAAAAGATTTGATGCCATGGGAAATTGAATCATTGACAAGAAGGACCAACTGATAATTTCTTTCATGATACTAGGAAAGGATAACCAAATGAAAAGAATGAGCAACTACATAATAGGCATGGAGGGGAGAAAATATTGATGATTAAATTATTTAATGTATTCATTTAGTTGAACATGATGCAAATATTAAAATAATTTAAAAACATGGACATCATAAGCTGCATCTCTACATTTATATACAGAGAGATAAAATTTTATTTGGGCATAACATATATAAATATATAAATATATGCTCATAAATATACAGTTCAAGTGGAAAAATAATGCATTATCACATTTATCATAATCATCTCCTTGACCCTGAAAAAGGGAGAGATTGATTTTAGTTTCTCATTTAAAATTTTTTGTGTTTTCTAAAAGTTCTATAAATATGTAATGTTTTCACAATTAGAAATTTTACTTTTTAAAAGCATATTGGAGATATATGGATGAACACCAGAAAATCCTGAGAATAGAAATTGTTAAAAGCGACTGCTTCTAGGGAGTGGGACTTGAAACAGGAAAGAGTGGCACATGATTTATGTTTTGTATAAGCTTGTTTAAAAGCTATACTTTGGACATTTTGATTAAAAAAGTGTTTAAAAAATTGTTTGCAGCAAGAGAATGTGGGCATTTGGACAAGAGTTTGGTAATATCAATCTTGAGAGTAATAAACAAAAAATAAAGATAAATTCCTTCTAAATCTTTAGGTAAGAAATCCACTAGTTTTTCCAATATATTGGTGCATTTTTTTGTTGTTTACCAACACTTTTAAAATAGAATTTTATATTAATCATGTTATATGCTGTTACATGCTTTGCCAGGCCTACTGAATGCCACAGACTATTTCCAAGATAGGAGTTCCTATGCCTAAGTAGATCGCCTCAATTTTGAGCCCAGGTCTTCTCACCCGGTTGTTTTTATTTCTCACCTCCACATTCAAGTGTTGTTTCACCATCTCAAGAACCCCATATTCTGGTAATCTAATCTTTTAGTAGGTTCTAGTCCACCACTACCCCAACTCTAAACACTTTGAAATGAGATCTTACTCAGCCCAATGGCGATGGTCTACAGGGTTCTCCCTAAAGCTTTTGAAGCCAGTTTAGAGCAGAAAACAATCTTAAATTCCACTAATTATGTGAGTTTACACTTAGTAAATTATTCAAAGGATGGTGGCTAATTGATGCCCCAGAAGGGGAGTCAAAATTACTGATGGAATTATACAATATAATCATGTTCATATATAAATTTCATAACTTTCGTGTTACTAATTATAATTCATTTACAAACACTGTGTGCCATTTATTGCTGATTACAATATGCAAAATAGCAATTATGCATATTATTAACATGTCAGGGTTTTTTTTTTAAGAAATTATGTTTGATTACAATAGTATGCCCTGGTCTTCTTCATTGTCTTTCCCCCCCCCCCACTTTATGTGATTGTTTATTCATGTGGCAGGGTCTGTTCCTGATTTGCATGATTGTGGCTAGTGGTCATTTGATTTTAACTCTTTAAAAAAATTTTTTTAACCAAAAATAAAAAAAAGAGAGGAATAAGCAAGACTTGTGACTGTGTTTGTTGTGTTTGATTATTTCTTTCCAGCGAATACAAACCATATCAGTCAAAGCTCATCTTCTCCATTTCACATGGTTTACCTACATGTCGTGTCACTGTGGCACCTTAGATTTCAGAAGTTGGCAAGGGGCCAGGTTATGAAGAGCCTCTGAGACAGAGTAGCCATTTGGAGAGTGATGAATGACCATGAGGTCTGAAAGACTGAAGGTCCAGAGGTTAGTCAGTATTAGTTTTCTAGAGCTACAGTAACACAGTATCACAAACTTGGTGACTTAAAACGACAAAAGCTTGTTCTTTTACAGTTTTGGAGGCCGGAAGTCTGGAATCAAGGTGTCAGCAGGGCCATGCTCTCTCTGATGGGCCATGCTTCTCTTTGGAAGATGATTCTTTGCTTCTTCTTAGTTCCTGGAGGTGGCTGTCAATCCTGAATGTTCCTTGGCTTGCAACTCTATTACTCTAATCTCTGCCTCTTTCTGTCTTCACAAGGCATTCTTCCTGTGCAGCTGTGTATCTCTTCTCCTCGTCTTATGAGGATACCAGTTATATGGTTCAGGGCACACCTTAATCCAATACAATTTAGTCTTCACTTTATTACACCTGTAAATACCTTATTTCCAAATAAGATCACATTCACAGGTACTAAGAGTTAGGACTTCAACATATCTTTTTGGGGGACACACTTCAACTCATAACACTTAGGAAATCATTGCCTCAAGCAAAATAAGAGAAGATGATCCAGTTTTGGAAGTAACCAAGGATATTGGCAGGGAAGAATTTAAGAGATATTTAAGTGACAGAATTATCAGGACTCAGTAACATATTGAATGAATGTGATCCATTTTGATCAGAAATTTAAGAAGACACGTGTGATTACAGTGATGTGATTAATGAAGAACGGCATTTTAGGAAGAGAGAATGCTTTGACATTGAAAAGAGGTCATGGATGAAGTTGTACTCATAAGTTGAATTGCAAAATTCTCTCTGCTCAAGGAGTCAACTCATTACAATGTGTTGAGAATAATATTTTTATTTATTTATTTTTTGAAGACAAGGGAGCCTATATGACTCATAAACCTTTTGGTACTATGTCAGATTCCCTCTACCTTCCCTACCTCCTGTATAGGCTGTGCTGCCACATCTGAGCACACTCAGTCCTGGCAATGCATGTCCAGCCCTCCTCCATGGCCACTGTCACTCAGCTGGGCTGACCAGCTGCAAAGCAGAGCTTATGGCTTCCTTTATCACTCCTAGGCTAGAAAAAGATGCCACACCACAGGACAGCATATTTGCCAATGTTAAGAGACAAAAAGGAAATTGATGACACCATCCAAAAGGATAAGGGACTTAAATGCCTATGGTGTAAACTTGGTCCCTTATGAAAGAGGAAAAAGCAGAAAATTGGGGAGATAAGTTTTTTTCTTCTTTCCTTTTCCATGGACTGCCCCGTCATGGTTTCTTCCTATAGCCTGCTGATAGACGTTCCCACATGTTGAGTGGCTACACATGATGAGGGAGCCACTGTGTTTCTTCATGGGTATTTGTGAACCATAGCCAATGTAGCAATGTATCACTTTGCATCACTTTACATCTTTTGTTTTTCTGTTTCCTTTAATCTTCATTTTGGCTGCTCTGGGTTTACGTTTCCCAAATAAAGCATCAGCTATTTAAATCTTTGCCTGAGGAACCACTTTCTAGGGAGCCCAGTTTAACGTATATTTATTTTAAACACTGTTTAAAACAATAGTTTTCAAACTTTCTTCTGGGTGGGTGGAGCTTTGGAATCCCATCCCAGCTTTGGGATTCTGGTAAATAATTAGTGATGAATAACAGTAAGAGGTTCCTGCTCACAAGGACTTTATATTCTGGTAGGAGAGGCAGATAGTAAACTTGTAAACCAAATAATAGTTAAGATAATCTCAGACAGTGATATGTACCATAAAAATATAATAAACACCATTATAGGGATTGCTGAAGTAATTAGATTGTGTAGTAAGAGAAGGGAACACTGACAGAGAAAACTGAGACTAGGATGAGAAGAAACTGTCAATCCCTGGAAAAGTCTAGACAGAGAGATAATCAAGAGCGAAAGCTCGAGGCAGCACCGAACTTGATTATCTTGAGGAACAGAAAGAGCCAGTGACTGGAGTCTAACAAATGAGTGAAGGTGTGTCATGAGGTGCCTTAACAATTGAAGGCAGTGTTCAAGATATGTAGACAATACTACTTAATTTTGAGAGTTTATTAAAAATACAATGGGAAGAAGCCATTAGAGGATTTATGCTGAGAAGTGACACAGTCTGACTCCCTTTTTAAAATACATCATTCTGACTTGCATGTGGAAAATGGATTGAAAGGAACAAGAGTACAAGAAGGGGAACCAGTTAAAAGACAGTGATGACAGGTCAGAGATGACAGTGGCTTAGGCTAGAAATCTGGCAGTAGGGATAAAGACAGTGAGAAAGGGACAGATATGAGATATATGTTGCAGATTGAGCTGAAAAAATCTTTCTCATGGATTAGATGTTCAGGGTAAGGAAAATGATGATTTGAACCACTGGGTAGCTGGTAGATGCAAAATACTAACAAGTAGAAAGCTGGGAAGAAATCGAGTAACCTTTATTGTCTCTATTAATTTTCTGTTACTGTGTAAAAATGTACCACCAACTTACCAGCTCCAACCAACACATATTTATGATTTCACAGATTCTGTGGATGAATAGTCTTGGGCAAAGCTTAGCTGGGTCCTCTGTAAGTCCACAGCCAAGAGGTTGTCTAGGCTGCATTCTTACCTGGAGGCTGGGGACAATTCCACTTCCAACCTTACTCAAGTTGCTGACAGAATCAATTTCCTCGAGGCTGTGAAAGTGAAGGTCCTAGATTCTTGCCTTTGGCTGGGAGCCATTTGAGCTCCTAGAAGTCTCTTCTACTCTTGGAGACTGCTTATAGCTGCTATAGAATCATCCATAGTTATTAGCCAAGAAGGAATGTCCAACAGAGCTGCTAATTTTAACAAGCCAGCAAGGAGAGCAGTAGAACAACTCTTTTAAGAGGAGTTAAGCAACACATCCAATTGTCTTCACCATATTCTTTGGGTTAGAAGCAAGTCCCAGGGCCTGCCCATAGTCCAGGGAAGGGCTAATGAAAGGATTTGAACACCAGGATATGGGGATCACGCAGGGCTCTAGAGTCTGTTCATTACATCGCCCATTAAATCCTCAAACTGAACTGTCACATTGAATAAGCGAGTTTTGAAAGAAGTAGAGAGATCAACTGGGAATATAAAAATAATTGAAATCAACTTCTTTTTTTGTCTAGAAATAATTGAGGCATAAATACTAATTTTCATAAATTCTAACTACTAAATGCTAGCAAAACTTGGTCTCAGATGAATTTTTTTCTAACCTTCTAGCTCAGGAAGCCATGGCCTTTAGGAAATTGCCTTTCGAGTTTTGAATAAATTGAATAAGCAAGTTTTGAAAGCAGTAGAAAGATCAACACCAGAGATATAAAAATAATTAAAATCAACCTTTTTATTTTGTCTAGAAATAATTGAGGCATAAATAATAATTTTCATAATTTCTAACTACTAGCTAGTACCAAAACTTGGTCTCAAATGAACTTTTCTTACCTTTTAGCTCAGAAAGCCATGACCTGTAGGAAATTGCCTTTCAAAATACAAAAGCACAGTAACATACTGAAAATCGGCATGCACCAGCACCCACACTTTCACCCTGATGGCATGTTTTTAGGGGCATGAAACAAGCAGCAGAATTGGAAGAAATAGATTATAATACTTCAAAGTGTTGTCCAGGTGTAACAAGGGCGCTGGAGGTCAATCAGTAAATACTGTCAGCTCAGTTCCCACAGGATATGTTCTTTCAATGTTACTTTTACTTTGCTCATCGCATGGAGATGGCCAGTGGGGAACCAGGCCAACCTTTCCATAGTAGTTCTTGAAGATCACTCCGAGACACATGAACGAGACTGCAGCGGCATTGACAAGAGCATGTGCCCAGCGGGGATACAGATATCTTTAGGGAAGGGATTTTCCAGAGGCACATGTTGGCGAGGGAGGGAAGTAGGACAAAGCGACATCCACACTGTGACGCTAGCGTGACTGAAGTGGTTCTCTTACATCTAAAAGCATCGGTTACCTAAGTTTGAAAACAATTAGTAGATGTTTAAAGAATAAGCCACTTCAAAAAACATTTTAATGAGTAAGCTGTTGAAGATTTTCACAATTAGAAATAACGTCAGTATTGGGGAGGGTCATCAGTTTTATTTGTCAGTGATGTGCAAAAAAATTTTAGGGTAGGGGCTTTAGCAATTGAACTTGGATTCTGGAAACTGAGCTAGCTGCTTTATTGCAGATACCCAGGCACGAGTTGATATGTGTTTGGGCGAGTTTGGTAGTGGCAAAAATGAAAAGAAAAGAATAAACACCACTGATGTTTTACAGGTTAATTGGCAAGATTTAATGACAAAGATAAGAGATAAATGAGCAATTAAACAAAATATAAGTGTAAGGCTTTGATTCTGCTGGTTGAACTAATGAGGCTACCATTGACAGAAAAATATTATGTTATACTATATTATATGATATATGTGGTTTGGATAAAGTGGAAATATATTTCATTTGGACCCCAATTCAAATCCTGGCACCAACTATCAGGAGTTGACTGATGTGAGCAAGTTGCTAATGTCGCTAAGATTTTTTTAAATGTGCAATACATGGATAGAACCACAACTTTCAGAGAGCTAATGCAATATTTAAATGTGAAAAAAACATATAAAGTGTTTAGTATACATTTTACATTAAGAACGTTGGCAATTAAGAATTACTCTTTATCCATCACCTGGAAACATTCATGTGTCTAAAGGCTGCTATTGCCCTTGAATTACCTAATGCATCTTATGTAAGTCTGCTTGTAGCGTAAGCCTTAACAGTGACTTCCTTTTTGCAATGCAAGTGCCTGACTTAAGCTTTGATTGCTGTGACATGGTTTCAAAGAGGCAATCACTTCAAAGATGGCTCTCTCTAATAAACACATTACCAGCCACGACTAGATAGAGAACCAGGCTGTTTGCAGTACCCCCGCCCTTCCCCGCCAGGCTCCTTTTCTTTAGAGATCTTGGTTAAGTTTGATGACTGATCATTCAGGCCACTTGGTTTTTTTCTCTTCTCATGATGTAAATTCTTGCTTTTATATTTTAAGTTGACCAGTAAAGAGTGCGACTTTGAGACCTTAGGCCTTCACCTCCGACTCCAATAAAAGCAGAGCCCCAGGCCGGTTTCTGCCTATCGCTGCCTACCCGTGACCTCCCTGGGTGGCCCCAGGTATGCTATGTAATTTCCAGCACTTATAGGTAATAAGCCCCCCCCCCCCCGCAAGTTTCCTGATGGTATTGCTGATGGTATCTTGCAATCATAATAAGAAGCAAAAGGGCCAGTTGAGCCACTCCATTTGTTATTGAAAGGCTGAGACCTGCACATGACACCACCTCCTTGGCAATATCCCAGGATCAGTTCTCCCCATATCAAAAGCTCACCTATACTAAGCATTCCATTTTCTTTCAGCATGATGAATTTCTGTTGAGAAATGTGACCAAAAAATAATTATTTAATTGTTGAGAATGAATGCTTATAAATATAAAGTATGTCTCATAAACAGCCTACTAATTTATACATACTCATCTTTAGGATTAAGTTTGTGTGTAATGGGATAATAAAAAAGAACAAAATAAGAGTGATTTAGAAAAGACAGATGATAATTTATCCCATAACAGGGAAGATTCAATTTTATTTTCCCATTTTATAAAATGAATTTGTAATGAAGCAATTCAAGGCTTGTATGGCGTCTCCACAAAGTAGACATGGATTCTTGAGAGTCACAGATCTGCAACAGCTCATCCTCATGACCCAAAAAAGCAGCTAGAGCAGCAGGCATTATTACAAGTCTCCAAGCAAAAGGATGGGGGAAGACAATAAAGAAGGTTATGTCCTCTTCCTCTAAGGATAACTTACTGTAGTGTCACATGACACTTCCACATACAATTCACTGGCTATCCCAAACAATAAGAAAGTCTAGAAAATTTAGTTTAAAATACACCCCATTAAAAATCAGATTTCTTATTACCAAGAGAAAGAGCTATGGAGAAAAAAGTAAAAAAAAATTTGCCACATAAAAACAAATACATCACTGTCATTGCTGTATTAAAGCACAGAACCTAATAGGAATTTTCATGTTCTTTTCTGTATTAAAATAATATAATTAGAATAATTAACATTTGCTGAGCACCTTCTACAAGAGTACCCTTGCGCATTGTTGGTGAGACTGAAAAATGTTGCAGCCACTATGGAAAACAATATGAAGGTTCCTCAAAAAATTAAAAGTAGAACTATGAACTACCTTATCATCCAGCAATTCCACTCCTGGGTATTCATCTGAAGAACTCCAAAACACTAATTTGAAGAGACACATGTACCCCTATGTTCAATGCAGCATTGTTTACAATAGGCAAGATATGGAAGCAACTTAAGTGCCTATCAACAAAAGATTGGATAAAGGAGATGGGGTACATATATACAATAGAATATTACTCAGCCATAAAAACGAATAAAATATTACCATATGCAACAAAATGGATGGACCTAAAGTGTATTATGTTAAGTGAAACAAGTCAGATAGAGAAAGACAAATACTATATGATTTTACTTATATGTGGAATCTACAGAACAATATAAATTAACAAACAGAAACAGACTCGTAGATTCAGCAACCAAACTGATGGTTGCCAGATGGGGGTTTTGGGGGTCTAGATGAAAAAAGGTGAAAGGATTAAGAAATACAAACTGGCAGTTAAACCCTAGTCACAGGGATGTAAAGTACAGCATAGGGAATATAGTCAATAATATTGTATTAACTACGTATGGTGCCAGGTGAGTACTAGACTTATCGGGGGGAAATCACTTTGTAAATTATATAAATGTCTAAGCACTTCTCTGTACACCTAAAACTAATATAAAATAATATTGAATGTCAACTGTAATTGAAGAGGTAAAAATAAAAACAAATGTTTAAACGATAGTGGGATAGATACAATCAGAGACAAGTAGCTAAAATATTAAAACAAACACAACAGATGAGAAACAGGAAACAACTAAAGAAGTGAGAAGAGTGAAGCATTGGAGTGGGTCTAGTTTATGGGTGGGATTGACTAACTTGCAATTAATATCACATTTGCATGTGGTTAAGCACATGAGAATTGTAGGGCTGAGTCATCTGAAAATGATTGCTTGGTCTAACTAAAGATTTATCAATCTTGATCTATCATTGTACTGACTGAATTGAAGCTCGAATGCTCTGGTTGAATTGATATACATGACCTGTATCATCCGTGGCTTATTTGGTTCCTAAGCAGATAAGTCAGTTCTTTCAAATTCAGGGGCATTCTTCCTGGAGCTCTTTTTAATATGTATTACTAAGGACATTTTGTAAGAAAGTGTGTGTTACCTTGAACAGGACATTAAGAGCATCCCAAATACACATGACATTTATTTGGAGGCGATAAGTAGCCACTTGGCCTCGTGGGTGATGATGTGCCTAATAGCTTCAGAGACCATATGGGCTATCAAAGCTACTTAGGATTTACTCCTCTCCACCCCCTTCCCCCTTAGACAATTCACTTGTTCTGGGAACATTCACGGAGACCACCTCTGGTAATTGCTTCAAATGACCAAAAGTTTCAGTCAGAACTGTTCTTAGAGTCTTTCTGGTTCCCTGTACTTACAAACACGCTTAAGGGCACTTAATGAATAACCTTTTACTGATGCACCACCCTTTCATTACCACCTGGGCATAGAAGCAAAAGACATAAAGGTGAGAATTATTTCCTTAGTGGTTCAGCCCAGCCCTTCAATAGCAGTGGCACTTTGTAGATGGCATCTATCAGTGGGAGGAAAATTATACCTTAGGTCATTTTAGGCAGAGCAGACCATAAAATGAAACACTATAAAATCTTTGGGTTTTTAATAGTACCATGTCATAAATTCTCCCTGTGGTGAGAGAGTGCTGTTGACTGCTTTAAATTTATAATGTACACAGTGGAACAATGTGCTAAGAATATCCTAATTCAGGAATTATTCTTCCTATATTATTAAAGAAATCATATAAATGGTTGGGCACATGGATTTTGGATCTCATTGTGGGCATCTTATGGAGAAAACATGCACCACACACACAAAGAAACACTTCAATAAAATGTAGCATATTTAAAAATAAAACAAAACAAAAGATTTCCCGGTTTAGAGAATCCATATCATCAATTTGTCTTGAGTGAGGAAATAAGAAAACTATTGTTCTGGCTTCACAATAAAAGTTCTCTCCCCCTGCCCTGCCACGTCCTACCTGCATTTTCTCTCTCTCCCTTTCTTCCTTTCCCTTTCTTTCTTTCTTTCTTTCTTTCTTTCTTTCTTTCTTTCTTTCTTTCTTTCTTTCTTTCTTTCTTTCTTTCCCTAATACCATTTATTTAGTTCTGATTACATCATTACCATCATCATACTGCTAATGGTACTGGCTTCCAATAACTCTGTCAAGGGCTGTTACTATGTTGTTTGAGAATGACTAAAAAATGTAAGTTTCACCCAGAGTATTCAGGAAATTGTGAATGATCATTTATCTGATTAAGTTAAATTTAGTGTATGGAATTTTGTAGACTGAAAGTGAAATAACACATCTTCTAGCCATTAAATATTGAGGCAGTGATTATTTTAATATTCAAATGTGGTATTTTTCATATACCACAACGAGCCAGGGGTATAGGTAAGGGGTATGTAGGTAGAGTGAAAAAAGTGGTCCCATTCACATGGGGATGTCCTACCCTTGTCTGGCATGGCTTAAGAACTACCTGGGAGAACACAAAATAAACACATAAATTGGAGGCGAGAGTAGACATTGATCAAAGTCTCCATTGACATATGGAATACTGGTCTGGAAAGTCATTGGAAGAAATAAAAGTGACAATCCTTGGAATACTGACCAATATATGACGATATAAGCCTGCTGAGGGATGGTTGCCAGTGTTGGGTGAAGGGGGTGGGGACACAGTGATGGATAGTGGCCATGATCACCTCTACCACCCTTGGATATTATAGATCCAAGTCGGCATTATCCTTGAAACACATAGGCAAGAGCCAATATATGGACCAATTTAAAGTTCAAGGCCAAGATTTTGTGGTGGTAGTTCAGAGCTTGGAAATCCTTCTGTGATGAGAGTGATAGCTACCCCAAATAAGCATGTCACAGTGTAATCTCATGTGATCACTATTAGAGAAATACTTAACTAGCCAGAGAAAGCAATTCATATACAAGGCTGCTTTCCTGGAACCAGGACCTGATGGACTGGCCAAGTGATCTTGAGATAACCCCATAGTTGCAAATCCTGGCTCCCCTCTGATCATCTTAAATGATGATCAAAACAAAAGTTTTGGTCATGGGAGATGGTCATAGAAGCCCCATAATCTAGAAATAGAAACTAAGGCCTTTGCAGATCCCAGTCTGGGCATGGGTTGCTTTGGGTGCCATAAGTCCAACTCTTCAGAGACACTGGAGCAGGATGTAGAAAATTTTGAAGAAGGCATTCCAAAGATTAAGAATCACCTGAAGAATAGGTCTCTGTTTACTGGAGTCTAAGAGCAATATTGTCTTCAAATTCTATATCACCTTCAATTTCTTCCTTATTGTAACATCTTTTCACATGCTTTCATCTTTACATAATCCCCTTTTCTGTTGCACAGCATTTGAAACTCCTTCTCTGCATTTTCAAACCCCCTACACACATATTCACATGCACCCTTTCTTTTTCTCTCACATGTTATTGGGTTGTCGAAAAAGTCATGATGCATGTTTGCGACAGATGGCGTTAGTTCATTTTTGGAAGTCGTCGAGTCATTTGCATTTATGTCATTGCTATGTCATTTGACAGCTGACAGTTCTAGCTTCATTCTAAAAAAAAAAATTAAACGATTGGGTTGAGTTTTGGAGATTTCACAACAAGTTGAAGATGGAAGACCAAACTGTGCATTTTTGCCATATTTTACTGTTTTACTTTCATAAAGGGAAGAACATGCACATCAAGCTTGTGAAAAGTTGCATAAAGTTTACAGTGACAATGCTCTACAAGAATGTCAGTGCCAATGATGGTTCACGAAATTCCATGCTGGTGATTTTGATCTCAGCAACGCTCCTTGGTCAGGGAGGTCCACCGAGGTTGATGACGACAAAATAAAGGCATTGATCAGGTCAAACCCTACATGACACGAAAGATTGCAGAAACATTGAACATCCATCATTCAAGCATTCATGACCACCTGAAGAAGCTGGGACACTCAAGCAAGCTCGATATTGGTTTCCTCATGAACTCAAAGACGTTAATTTGACAGCACGTATCAACATCTGCAATGTGCTCATTAAATGTGAGGAAAACAATTCTTTTTTGAAGAGACTGATAACTAGTGATGACAAGTGGATTGTTTACAACAATGTGGTGTGCAAACAGTCTTGGTCCCAATGTGATGATTCGCCTCAAACGACACCGAAAGTTGACATTCATCAGAGGAAGGTTATGCTCTCAGTGTGGTGGGATCATGTTTTTCAAGCGCCTACCAAGGAACCAAACAATCAATTTGAATGTATACTGTCAGCAATTGGACAGTTTGAATGAATCCATCATCCAGGAATGTCCAGAGCTTGTTAATTGTAAAGGAGTTGTGTTCCATCGCGACAACGTGAGACCACACACAAGTTTGATCCCCCGTCAAAAATTATTGGAGCTTGGATGGGATGTGTTGCCACACCCACCATATTTGCCTGACCTTGTGCCATCAGACTTCCACTTATTTCACTCTCTTCAAAACTCCTTGTGTGGTATGACATTCAATTCAGATGAGGCTGTAAATCAGCACCTTGTTAAGTTTTTCACAAATAAAGACAGGTCCTTTTATGAATGAGGAATTATGAATCTCACTGAAAGATGGCAAAAGATTATCAAACAAAATGGGCTATATATCATTGATTGATCTTTGTTCTTTATATAAATAAATGACCTTTGAAAAACATAGACAAAATACATCATGACTTTTCCAACAACCCTCTTCTACTTCTGATTTTCACTGCTCCTCAGACTGAAGAAAGGTAAGAGAAAAAAACAAACATATTTCACATCTGCCTGCACCTAATTTGTCAGTCAGAGACAATGAGAAAAAACGCAAAACTGGACCTTATTCAGATTAATTATAGGAAAAAGGAAACAAATAAAGGATCTTTGCAAGGCTTTTTTCTTTCCTTTTGTTCATGCATGTGTGTGTTTATTAGAAAGAGATAAGACATGAAAAAAGAATAACATACAGAATAAGAATTATAGAATATGGATATTTAAAGCACTGTAGAAATAACTTATTAGAATTTGTATGTTCAGGAGCTATTTCTCTTGTGAAATGGAGAAAAACAAGAATTATTTCTATCTAAAAATGTATTTAAATTTCAAAATCCCAAGTAGTTACATGAAAATAAATACAATTTCTTTGAATCCAGAAATATATGATACATAGGAAACTATAAATCACATAATCTTACAGGTAAATAAAAAGGAAACAAGATAATACACATTCCCCCAAAGAAGGTTTAAGCAACAAAAGAACAAGACCACTGACAATCAAGAGAAAGCCAGAGTAGAAAAGCAGACTCTAATTTAAAATATTAGAATCCTAATTAAAATTAGATTTGGAGATAGCAAGCCATCAGCGATTGTAGGGATCGGTCTTGATTTGATCCTGTTTCCTGCAATGAGATAGCTGACTAATGGCCACTGCAATCAGAGTTAATTAACATCAATTTGTTTTTAATAAAAAGCCTCTGAAGCCCATTTTGATAATGAATGCTGTCTAGAGAAAAATCAAACAGAGCTTTCTGATATATGTGGAGCCACAGCTGTACATATTTGACCCCTATTTTACACAGTTGCGCCTCATTGATTTCTTCTGTTAAACTCCTGTACTGAGCACTGAGCAAGGGCGGGAGCCCTCATATATCTTCCACAGAGACTCAGTCTATGAACTGTAACCTGCAGCAGGGACAGAGTGTTTCTGCACCTCCACCACGGGCTGCCTGTCCCGATGACATATAACCCAGATGCCGTCCTTAAGAACAAGTAACCTCAAAAATGCGACCATGGAATCAGTCTTTGTGGGTACAAACAAATATAAAAGATTTGAGACCAACCTGATGTGTAACTGAGCTTCAAGTTAGTTGGCTTCAAATTTAAATCCAGAGAGGAGGCTTATTACAAAAGGAGCTCCTGTGTTTAAAAAGAATTCAAAATAAGGCAGGAAATGATAAAAGACACTCAAATGCACGTGACAATAAATATAGAGTCAGAAAGGCTCCTTCATGAAAAGAGAAGCTGATTTGTCAGTATCTCCACTGAAATTTTACCAAGACTTTACAAATAGTAGTTTATCTATTTATGTGAACTTACTTCTCTTAATGATGACGGTAGTGATATAAATGAGTGGTTTAAATCAATTCTGTTCCATCTCATACTACAGTTCCAGTATTTATTAAGTAGTAATTTCTTTGAAAATTGCAGACACACATTTTGCATGTGCTTCTATAACTGGAATGATAATTATAAGACATAACTTGCTTCAAATTTTTCTTCCTCTGCTTTCAATGGAATGGAGGAGTAAAAACAAAACAAATGAAAAAAAAAAAAAGACACAAGGAGTAGGAGACCAGAGGGCTTGACTTGGAAATTCTGAGAATAAAAGTCCGACTTGGTATGGTCTCTAGTACGTGTCCTCATCTCCTGCTGAATGTGGAAAGAAAACAACAAGCTGGAGTTGTAAGAAGTCACCTCCACGCTTTATAACCTGGATGCCAACAGTCTACCCTGGTTGTCTAGGAGACAAGTAGCCAGAGTTCCCAGGCACTGGTCTCATTTTGTAACTGGTATGATGATTACATTATAAAAGTTTTCACTATGATTCCTTTTATTCCTGCAATTTCTGGTCTCTCATTTCAGGAAAGTCCCATTTATTTGAATATGGTTTCCACTTATATAAAGAATAAAAGCATGCACTATGTATTGGTGCTAGATCTATTATTTTAACCAAAAATTATATTTAATAAAATATATTGTTTATTTCTCTGTACTTCTATTGGATTAATAGATAAATGCTGAATCCTGTCACATAAAGTAAATTCCTGGAGTGCAGGCGTGTGGCCCATTCTCTATGTAAATTGGTCCTGGTTAAGTCTCAATAAATATTTGTTAAGTAAATAAATAAATGAATGAATGAATACATGCTATTTATTCTTTTTAATAAAACATTATTAAATTTAAAATTGGCATCACATTTATCTTAGAAGCTAAGTATAATGTAAATAATTTGGAATGATTTTCTTAATCCTAGTTGCTGCCACTTTCTTAAACTAAAACCTCTTTTCCAAATTTTGGTCACGTGTCAAAATGCTGCTGTTTTATCACTAGCAAATAAAAAGTCATTAGTACGTAATTTAAAAGAGATATTAAATAACTATTTAACTGTCTTACTACTTTCAAAAGTATTATTCTTGATAAAGGGGTTCAGAACAAGCCTCCCCAAAATGTGCCACTTTGGCACGTGGATGACTTTGAGCTGAAGTCATTCAAGACTCAGCAGACTCAAGAAAAACTTTTACCTCCCCTTGAACTGCCTAAAGAATTCAGATAGACGGCCTGGTCCAGGAAGAGAACTATCACCAGAGATAGCTACACAGAACCCACAGGCCCTGTGTCCCATTGTCTCTGCCTGGCATGGGGAATATCTGTGTACCAGACATTTGTTCTTCTCATTTTCCTGTGAACTGTTTTCCTTTCCCTGGAAGCCCCAGATTCCTGCCCCCTTTCTCCTTAGCTCAGGATGGCATATAAGCCTCACTCTCACATCTTTGTGAGGCTCCCATAAGTATAAAATTTGTTTTTCTCCTGTTAATCTGTTTTATGTCAATGTACTTAATAGACCAACCTAAAGAATGTAGAAAAGTAGCGGAAAAAAGTTTCCTCTCCTACATCTATAAATAAGAAAATATACTATACAAAATATTGCCCCATTGCAGAATTGTACATTTGAAACCTATGTAACTTTACTAACTATTGTCACCCCAATAAATTTTAATAAAAATACATTGCCCCCAAAATAGAACTTTTAGAAATCAATATGCTTGTTCTACTTTTCTCGGTTGACTACGTAAACTTGAGAAAATTAATCTGTTCCCAAATTTCTTAACAATCAAATGAAACCTGTATTATTCTCCACTGTTCAGAGGGTCAAGTAACATATAAGAAAACACTTCAAAGTGTGTCACGTCCAGCGTGGCAAGGGCAAATGGGTCTCGAGAGGAGCGACGCAGATTGAATAAGAGCAAGAGACAAAAGTAAGATTAAGAGCGAGACCAAGGGACTCAGCCAGAGAAGACTGAGAGAGCCCCGAATCGGGTCAGCGCATGGCTTTTATTGAGTAGTTTGTAAAGAAGTGAAACTGCTGTCAATCAATTTGCAACCCTGTGATTTGTGTGCCTTAAGACCTTTTCCATTAACATTCCCATTGTGTTCCAGCAAATCCTATGCCTTCACACTTCCCCCACATAGCCCCAAGACACTTTGTTACTGTGTCCTCCCAGGGGAGTTAACTATTATCATTCCAATAGGTCTCAGTCACCTGAGACACTCCCCGAGAGAGCTTTACAGATATCATTCCATCCAGCCTCAGTTTTCCGAGACACTCTCTCGACTAAAGGGTCAGAGGCTAATGCAGGGGGGCGTGTTATAGAAATCGGCTGTCAGGCAACAAAAGTGCATTAGGATATACCGTGTAAGTATAGCAATAAGCACTCCTACAGAGCTGATAGAAATATAAACAATCTTGATTTGTGGAGAGGATAAAGGGGGCAAAACATTCACAACTTTAAAAAATATACTACTCAGAAAACAATTCTTTGTCTAAGAACTAATTTTTAGGAATAATATAAGGCATGTTTTATATATATAATGTACTAAAAATGATAAAATTTACTGGAAACATTTCTAAAAGTTTAACAATAAAAGGTTGGAGATTTTATATATATATATATATATATATATATATATATATATATATATATATATTATAGTCATTAACAAACATTTTCAGAAAACAACCTTAGAAAAAATTAAGATAAATGAAGCATTTATTGTACCACTTATATAAAATGCCATAATATTTACTAACTACTTAATAGAACCCCAGTGATATGCTAACTCCACATTCATGATCTTATTTAACCCTCATAACTCTAGGAGGCAAAGATTTTATCCTTGTCTTACCAATGAGGGAACTGAGGTGATAGAACGTATTCCAATTCACATAACCAAGATAGGACTTGAACATTGACACCAGAGCCTGGGGTCTTAAGGTCAGCTTTATTGGTCAGACTCTGCTCCTCAGCTAAATATAACAAACGAAAGAGGAGATATTTTGTTTATTAGTTGGTTTTGGTTTGGGCCTTTGTGATGTTTGCCCACACATATTTTAATGGAATTTGTTGCCACCATATATAGACATGAAAACCTAATTCTCCATTTCTCTTAAAAAAGGAAAGACGTATGAACACTTGATCTTTATTACCATGTGACCACTATCCCATAGGTATTAGTACCCGTTTTTTCCCTTTAAATGGTGCTTTCACTCCAAACTTTGCAATAATTAGTCTTAGATACTCTTTGAGGTTCTCTGCCTGAAATCTTGAGGCATTTAACTTGAGATCTCTCTCTATGTGAAAGCATTTATAAAAAACCAGAAAGATGTACATATCAAACTAGGTGGCAAAACTATGGAAGAATTTGTTTTCTTAGCAGCATTCTGCAATGAGTATGAACTATTTAATAAAATAAAAAACACGTTGGTGACAGTGTAAAGCTTTCAATGAATGGAAGAATTGATTTTATGAGTAGAGCAGTTTTGGGTCAGTCACGATTCTTGTTGCTTCCTCTGTACAATGGTTTAATCTCCCATATTAATCTTTCTAAATTATAGCTTTCAGAAAATAACTCCCCTACAAAAAATATTTCAGTGGTTTCTAAGTAACTTTTGCAACCTTCTCTCTTATTGCTCCCAAGTATAATATACAGAACATAGCTTTTAATTTCTTGTTTCTATACCTTGACCCTGACAGCACCTCTGGGCTCATCTCAGGGTATGTTTTCCACATTTGTCTAATTATGCAGAGCCTGCTAAATAAGACCCAGCTGATGGAGGTTAAGACACCTTCCTTCACTATTTTAAGCTACCAATACATATCGCTGTCTTCCTGTTATGAACACTCATATCACTTAATACATAAAACAACCATTTAATTCAACATATGGGTAATGTTTTACTTAGTATATGACATTTTTTATGAGTATATAATTTACGGACTGAATGAAACTATAAATGCTTCGGGAGCAGAACCTGTGACTTTACATCTTAGTTACAGAAAACAGGGAGGAGAGTGTTTCCAGAAGAAAAGAAAAGTGGTCAAAATCACATTTTACAATTAAGTCAAGTTATAAAAAATGCTGAACAATATCTAATACTTTGGCAGTTAAGAGATGACTTGAGCAAGAACAATACCAGATGGACTCTGAGGCCCACATAAGATTTGACCCTTGAGTATTGTGTGTGATAACAAAAGAGCCAGACCTTTGATGTCCAAATGAATCCATTCTGCTCAGTATAGTCACTTTTGGTTGGCAACTATTGATTCTAAAGATACCACCACTGTCAATTTTTTTAACCATTTTTCAAATTGCTCTGAAAATGAAGGCTTTACCATAAAAACCAACTGATCAGTCAAGCAGACAAAAAAACTATGTTTTAAGGTTAACTCTAAAAATTATACAGCAATCCCCCCTTACCTGTGGGGTATACATTCCAAGAAACCCCGTGGATGCCTGAAACCAAGGGTATAAAACTCTACATATACTATGTTTTTGCCCATATATATGTACGTGCACACTGTATGGCTTCTATTTGACATATCTGACTTGCCAGCATCACTACCCTTGTGCTTTGGGGCTATTATTAAGTAAAATAAGGGTGACTTGAACACAAGCACTACAATTACTGTGAACAGTTAATCTCATAACCGAGAGGCTACTAAGTGATTAACAGGAAGGTATCGTGTACAGTGTGACTATACTGAACAAAATGATGAGTCACATCTCAGGTAACACAGTGTGAGATTAAATCATGCTATTCAGAACAGTGCTCAGTTTAAAACTTATGAATCATTTATTTCGGGAATTTTCAATTTAATATATTCAAACTGTGGTTAACCATGAGAAACTGAAACCCTGGAAAGGGGAACGGTAGATAAGAGGGGGCTAATATACCTGTCAGTCAAGGATCCAGTAGGAAACAAACAGTACACTCAAAGTCAGTGATCAAAGAGTGTGATCAAAGAATTAAGAGATTACTTACAGGGCCGGCTGCGTGGCTCATTTGGTTAAGAGCTCGCGCAAGAGTTTGAGCTCTGAGCAACAGCAGTTCGATGCCCGGGCTGAGCTGAGTTGCTGCTGAGCTGCCAACAGGTGGCAGGATGGCTCAGCTAAAAAAAAAAAAGATATTACTTACAGTGTTTCAAAAAGGGCTTAGGGAAACTGATCAGAAATGGTGCAGAGGGCAGGCCGAGTGGCACATTGGTTAAGAGTTGCCTTGGGATGCCAGCTCTGAGCAGCAGGGCCCCAGTTCGGATCCCACATGAGGGGCAGTGTCTGCGCCCTCTACAGCTAAGATGGCGAACAACAGCTCAACCTGGAGCTGAGCTGCCATGAGTCGCCGGCCATGGCATAGGCTGCAGTCCCTGATGCAGTGGGCTGCCATAAGCTACCATGAGTGGCTGGTAGCTGACATGAGCTGCTGTCCAATGGCTGACGAGCGACTGCCTCACCCGGGAAGAGCACAATGATCACAATACCAACCAAGATGGGCCAGTGAAGTGACATCCTCCACAACTAGACTGAAGAACAAAAGGACAGCAACTTGTCTGTTCCCTTTCCCTGATATCCCAACACTGTTCCTCTCCCCCAATACCCCCAATAAAATCTTTGGAAAAAAAAAAGAAAGAAATGGTGCAGAATACATCCCTTTTCTGTGGTAGCTACAGTAGAGAGCAATTGGCAACCCAAAGACTAAGATAGAGAGGTCTCAAGGTTAATGGAAGTGTCATTGTATGGAGAGGCTAACTACAAGATTCTCTGGCTTTCAGTACAAGGACTCAGCAAACCTTCTTCCTTCACTCTCCAATCTCTGACAGGTGACTTCTGTTGGCACAGCATAACTGGAAACCACAGTAAAAGGGAGCCAGTTAATGCACTCCGTAGAGGTCAGCTTCCTGGGACACAGACCAGGGTGGAGATGTTGTCAGAGTGGCCCTTCTCGGAGCAAAGTCCAGGTCCTTGGCAACTCGAGCAAAGAATTGAATGAGATGCCGGAGTAAAGTAACTGAAAAAGCAGTTTATTTGAAGAAATTGTACATTTCAAAGAAGTAGAAGTAGGCCCGAGCAGTAGAGAATGGCTCAGGGGCCCATTATTCGAAGAGAAATTATATTCCAAAGAGTTTGGAGTGGGCCACGAGCAAAGGCGAGGTTCAATTGGCTCAAAAAAGGAAGGAAGTGGTCAAGAATGGGGAAGACGTCCAAAAAGGGCGGACTTCCCAGGACTTGAAGTTCTTATCCCCTTTCTCTAGAATGGGCTGTTCCCCTCTGGGCATGAGACCACTTGATTGGCACCCGTAATTGACAAGAGGTACTGTACAGGTGCAAGGGACTGGTCTGATCTAGTTGGGTATTTTGCACCCATTTGTTTCAGGGGTAGATCATTACAATGAAAATAAGTTTTGGGTGGAGAGGGGAGGTCACCGGGAAGTCACATTCTGTGGGACATGCAGGAATGCAGAGACCCAATGCCTGTCTCTAACTGCTTGCCTTGCTTTCCTCTTGAGAGACGTGATCCCCATGAAATCTCTATGGGAAGCTGAGGGACAGGAGGTCTCTTCTGTATCTGCTTCCTGCTGGGCGGGGCTCAGAGTCTTCCCTGCCTATTGGGGATTCACGGAACTCTCACCTTAGCTGATCTCAGATGCGAGGAAGAGGTCTCGAGATCCACCTGGAAGACTGTGTTGGCTTCTTTGGTTGTGACTGGAAATCTTTTTTTTTTTTTTTAAGATTTTTATTGGGGAATTGGGGGATGGGAACAGCGCTGAGGAATTAGGGGAAGGGGAA
>NW_017731720.1:1307672-1342406 GCF_001890085.2 Hipposideros armiger
GAAGAAGAAGAAGAAGAAGAAGAAGAAGAAGAAGAAGAAGAAGAAGAAGAAGAAGAAGAAGAAGAAGGAGAAATAGAAGGAGAAGGAAAATAATTGGAAGAGGAAGAGGAGGAATAAAAGAAAGAAAGGAAGGAAGAAACCAAGCAGGCAAGGGAGAAGTTCTGAAAACCAGGTAGAAGTTACCCTTTTGTAGGCAACATTTATATTTATAAGGAAAATCTCCATTTGTCAGGGAGTCTCCCTCTCTGTACCACAAACAAAAGGATAACTCTAAATCTCTAAAAACTCTTGTCAATAAAGAAGGCAAAGATTTAAATTTGTAAAAAATGTATGCTTGTTTGCTGTGCTTTACCTGGTAACCTCCTCTAAGTGACTCCTTCCATCCCCAACGTCTTCTTTTGTCTTTAGCTGGAGATGTAATTTAAGGTGGTGATTTGGGCCATTTCAGGGAGTTTCTCAGTGATGTTTCTGGGTATGTCCCATGTATACCAGGAGCAACACATTTTATTGAACTTCTGTTGGTTTTTCTCCTGTTAATCTGTTTTTTTATTTCAGAGAGGTATCAGCCAAGAACCTAGAAGGATAGAGGGAAAATTATTTTTCCTTCCCTACACATCCAATGTTCTAAAGTTTAAAATGTAATTAGAGGTATTGTGTTTAATCTATAAAGATTAAACTTGCTAGACTAAAGCTGAACCCACCAACCTCCAGAATTTCAGAAAGAATGTTTCAAACTAGTTTGTCTAAATAGGTTTATAAATGACTTTTTTAAAGCCAATAATTAACTAGTTTACCACTGGCCTGGTAAGCATAGATGCCCATACTTTGCTATAGTCACCAAAAGGGGAATCCCATATGTTTTTCTCCTAGCCATACACCAAGAATCCACCTGCTAATGACATGAGAATAGAGAGAAACCCAAAGCACAGGTGTTGTCTTCTCAGGCTTTCACAGATAAGTAGGGCATCTGCTATCCCAGCTATTTGGTAAATGGTGATAACATGCCATGTATTCATTGGCAGAGCATACACAGTTGAAGGGTAACCTTTGTTAAACCGAAAGCAAGAAACAAGGAAGGGAATTTTATCGATCGTTATTCCACCACTAGTGGGCTAAGAAATGTGTAAGTGTGGTGTGATTTTGCTGAGCCCATCTGAAAGAGATGCTCCTTTCCTTCATTTTGAATGCTCCTAATTACCTCTCTTAAAAATAGGAAACATTCATTTTTGGATAGAATGTCCCAGTCAGTAAAATAGGATAGGTTTAAATGAGAAAGCACTAAAAAATTTGATCTAATCAATATGTGATAAATGATACATTGGATTAGAAAAATTTAAAGTGTATCTCATCAGTTTTGTGAAATTAATTATATTTTAGTTGCCAGTATACTTTGTAACCTTGAACTAACTCCTTGAACAAAGCAGATGAAATTTATGTGTTAGATACTAAAGAACAAATGATACAATTTAAAACTCTTTTCTATAAATTTTGTAGTAATGTGCTTTGTGTTTTAAAAGAAGCCTTCTGGGATATAAACTAAAAATGGATTTTAGCAATTTATGTTCCTTCATTTCAGCATTTCCCACTTTCCATCCCCCAGTTTGTCATTCAGCCTTTATATTTCAAGGACACTCTTGTAAAGCTAATGGGGCTCAGCCCTCATGTTATTAAAACTCTGCTTGGATTTACTTTTCCCAATGTAGGCTCTCCTAGCTATTGTTGTTACTCATTAGATCCCCCATGTGCTGCAGGAGGCAATACTGTGTAAAAAAGGTGCAGAGGGTCAAATGCTATGTTACAAGTGCAGAAAGCAAAGGGAGAGTAGAAACCCAGAGACACACTGCAGGGAACAATATATATGTCATAAAGTTTAGGTTGGTGTGGGGTTCAAATGGAGTCATTTAACATTCAGATCCCCTGAGTTTTCACCTGCTGCGGTTGCCAGCAAGAGTGTTTGCTCATTCTCACACGCCGCCTTCCGTAAAGAAACCTCTTGTTTTCCAAGCACCTAATAGTGCAGGCCCAGCACTGTGCCGCCAGCTAATCACAGCGCAAGCCTGCATTTTGCTATTTATCTATACATAGCAGTCTCTTAATATGCCAGCAAAGTTCTCCAAGGTCAGGAAAGCAATTTATCAAACTTTTATATATCTAGAATAGCCATAAATTTATTCTAGTGCAGGACCTATGAATATTTCAGTTGCTCTGTGAGACAACTGTTTGGCTTAGGATAGTCTGTGGACCCAGAGTTTGAGCTCGAGATAGGGCCCTTGCCCCCAGGCCACGTTTTTATTGTTACTTGGCCCCAGTTAAGACAAAGCGTTTCAGGGTGCTTCTGCAACATTTGCTGTTTAATTAATCAAATTTTCATTTATGAAAAAAAGCTTTTTTTTTTTTTGTACACTGAATTTCTCTTTTATTCATTTCTGGTTATACGCTATATTAAACTTTAAGTTAAAGAAACACAGGATTCAGGGCCGGCCGAGTGGCGCGATGGTTAAGAACTCGCTTGGGATGCCAGAGGGCCCCGGTTCAGATCCCACATATGAGGGCCAGTGACACTGCCCTCCACAGCTAAGATGCTGAACAACAGCTCAACCTGGAGCTGGGCTGCCATGAGTCGCCGGCGACGGTGTGGGCTGCAGTCCCTGTGGCAGTGGATTGCCATGGGCTACCGTGTGTGGCCAGCAGCCAGCGTGAGTGGCCATCAGCCGCAGTGAGCGGCCATCCAGAAGCCGGCGACTGATTTGCCTCGCCAGAGAAGAGCGCAATGATGGTGCCAACTTGGGCCAGTGAAGCAACATCCTCCACAACTAGATTGAAGAACAAAAGGACAGCAACTTCTCTGTTCCCCTTTCCCCAGTTCCCCAGCACTGTTCCCATCCCCCCAATTCCCCAATAAAAATCTTTAAAAAAAAAAAAAAAAGAAACACAGGATTCATTTTTTTTTTCCTCAAGCATTTCAGGGAAAATTCATCTGTGTTTTGAGCTTTTGTCTGTTTGCTTTTTCGTTCTATCCCACTAATGAAATTACATTATAATTTCAGATTTAGAAATTTGTTATACAGTCAAGTTTTCCATCCACTTTTCAGATTAGATGATATAATATTAGTGTTGTATCCATTTTCCAGATTAGATGATGTTAATTTTCAGACACACTCAAAAGTTCTTGTACAGTGTCTTCATATTATTTTTTTAAAAAATTCTCAGACCTATGTTTAGAGCAAATATAAAGCAGTAGTAATGAGGAGGGAATAGAAGTAGAATCTTTTTACATATTTGGTCAACTTCAAAAAAATATGCACTATCATACCTGACACAGGAGCCCAGGTTGTTTGGGGATTGATGGACCAGAAATTGAGTTTTACCTTTTTCATTTATTTTACACACACACACACACACACACACACACACACACACACACACACATCCCCCACCTCTCCTCAGCAAGTTACCTTATGCCCTGCTTCCAATCACTACACCTGTCTTTTCCAATAAGAGAACCTGCCTTTAAAGTACTTCAGTTTTTGCCTATGCTTGGACTCCATATATAATACGTGGCATGCCAGAGCATGTGTTCTCATCCATCTGGGGTCTTTAGTTAACATCTCTTGTGATAATCATCCATGTTAAATAACTATACTTTATTCAGTTTTATTCCTTTATCTCATTTCATTCAACCAACGTTTATTGATTGGAATATTGATAAATATTTGAGCTGTTTCCAACTTCTGGCTATTAGAGATAATGCTGCTAAGGAACATTTTTGTATATGTCTCTTCCCGAACTTATGCACATATTTCTGGTAGGTACGTACATAAGGTAATGGAATTGTTAGGTAGTAAGTAATATGTATGCTCAACCCAAAAGTCAAATAGTTTTCTAAACTTATAACAATATATGTTCCTGTTGCTCCATATCTTCACAGGCAATTTGTCTTTTTAGCTTTAGCTATTTTGGTGGATCTGTAGTGGTATCTCGTGTACTTTAAGTTTTCATTTCCCTGATGATAATAAGGTGAGTGCCTGTTCATATGTGCATTTGCAATTTGGATATATAATAGAAATACAATTTAATGCCAAGTCAACTTTATTATCAAAATTTCTTTTTCCTTTCCTTAAAAATTAATATGTAGGTTTCTTTATTTTTTCATAGCTTCTGGTTTTGGATAAACGTTTCAATTATCTTCTTCTTACTCTGAGAGTTGCCTTTTCACTCTCTTTGTGACATCTTTTGTTGATCAGCATATATTGATTTAATGTAGTCCAATTTGAGAATCTTTTCCTTCATGATCAGTAAACCATCTTTAAACCATCAGTTTCTATGCTATGGGAATGAAGATAACATCCTGTGTTATCATGTATTAGCTCCTGGTTGTCTCTCAAACTTTTGTGATTTTCCAATCGGCCATCTTTGTTCTTAGTAGCTCCCAGTATTCGAAGTTGTGCCAAGATTCATCAGTGTCTAAAGGGGAGGATTGCAGTCAGGGTTTAGATGCAGGCCGATTAGAAGCCAAACCCAGAGGCACCAGCAGGGAGTGTAGTTAAGCCCCTCCCAGGGAGAACCTGGGAGATGGGCATTTTTACCGGTTCTCTCTGCACGGAGCCATGGGAGAGGGGTTCTTCTGTGCTCAATTAAAAAGATTGTTTTTGTTTGTTATGGTCCTGTGGACTTTGCAAATGCAAATCCTGCAGGTTACCAATGCTAAGTGATTTGGGGGCTCATCCCTTATGTGGCAGCCACAGAAGCTGGAACACCAGAAGTGTGTACAAACATTTTCAAGGGAGACACTGGTGACCTGGCTATACTATTGTAGCAAGCAGAGGGAGAGAACAGGAGTAATGTCCAAACTGATTTTTTTTCTTCCTGAGATTATTTAACTAGACTTCGTTAGATCTGACAGTGTTCTTGCCAATAGAATGAGAGCAGAAATGTCACTTGCATTTTAGGGCCTGGTGCATAAAACCCTCACAAAGGTGAGGATTTTACCCTTTCTTCTTCAGAGAGCTGGATATCAGTGTCAAAAGGAAACAAGGCAAGCATGTGGTGAAGGCAACAAAGCAACAAAATTGAAGACGTTTCAATTCTTTAATTACTGCTGTGAGAAGAGCTACCCACTAATTAATACAATTAATGTTAACTATGAATAAGTAGGAAAGTGTACCTGGCAAATACTAGCAAATAAAACAAAACAAATCCGACTGTCAATAATTATTTCATATAAAAAAGCATTGAATATGAAAAGAATTCCATGGGTTACTTCATATTCATAATGTGTATGATTTACAATGTGGACATAATAGATATGAACTTTCACTCACTAAATAAAAAAAAATAATAATAATGTTTGGCAAAAACCAACTTGAAATACAATTGCCAAAATACAAGAAAAAACACAGGATAAAATGATTACAGGATAATTTAACAACTCAATCAGACTTTAACAAGTAAAGGATCATTAATCAAAAACTATATAATAAACTGAAAAGAAAATCTCTTTAGTGCTGTAAATATACAGATTACATTTGCTGATGATCATCTAGCACGAGTTGGAACAGCATCAACAAGCAAACCAAATATTTATGATATATTTATTAACTTAAAATACCTTCCTATATAATTATTGATCAAAGATAACATTAAACTTATGATTAAAGATCATTTAGAAAACTTTAAAATAATTTTATTAAATTTGGCAACCATTATTGATGAAAACCTGAGACAATTTGCAATAAAAGAATTTTTCTCTTGCATAGTAAAAGAAGGCATCTCAATCCAACAAATGTGCATAATGTTAAATATGAAACAACTGACACAATTATAAATATGAGGCAGATAAATGTGATCTTCATTTTAATTTAACATTTCTCTGTATTTTTTATCAGTATCTATAACATATGAAACAGAAATAAGAAACAATCTATTAGAAATAAAGAATAAAATTATCATTGCCAGTATGTTTACATGTCTAGATAACATAAAAGAACCTCTGAAATATGCCTAAAATTAATGACAGAATGGTAATGTTCCTAGAAAAAATAAGCAAGCAAGAATGAACAGCTTTCCTATATTTGAAATCTCATAATATTTCTTTTCACAGTAGCAACAAAACAAATGAGAACCAATAAAAAGATAGGACTTATATAGAAAATGATAAGGTTTACTTTAAATTAGAAAGAAGATTATAATAAATTCACACTGATGACTTTGTCCTAGATGAACAGATTAAATGTGTTTTTCCTCACTTTACATTTATTTTTAATTTCAGAGAAATTGCTATCAAATACATTTTGAGCATTTGGGGAAGGATACATTGGTCTTAGGTGAAATTTTTAAGAAATAAGAAAAGTATTGCTGTTAATATACCATAGTGCCTCATGCTGATATACACTATATTATACCTTATGAGGATAATGAAATAGATAAGAGACCAGAAGGAGGTATAAACTGCTGCTTTTTGTTTGTGAGATGACTTATTGAAAAATTATAAGCATTATGATTAGACTCTGATATCGGTCAGATGATTTTATCCTTATTTTGTTACAACTTTTGGGATCTTTTACTTTTTATTATTATCTGTTCAAATCATTATTATTGTAGACCAGAAGATAGAGAGCAATGAATCATAGCTTTGCTAATACTATTACATAGTTACCGTATGAAAATCACAAACTATTCACAGCAGAGCTGAGGGGTATGAGGTATCATGGGGATTCGGGTCCAAGGTAAAGCTGCAAAAATGAAAGTAATTCAGTGCCAAAAACCCAGTAATATTCCAACTAACCCATTAACATAAGACTATGTTTGCCGTCCTGATAGGACTGTGCATTGTCTCCTGAAAAACTGACATAGGAAATGCTTTCCAAAATAAGGATACAGAGACAAAAACGAAAAACAAACAAAAAAAACATTTTCTATTACCAGAGATGTGTGTGGCAGCCTTGGACTCTATATTTCCAATTTGCCCACTGACCTAACATCACAGAGCAAAGAGTAAAACATTAACAAAGTGAAATGGCTCATTAAGCACTCACACAGTCCCCTGGTAGTGTTAAAATCTTGCCATTTACCATGTCATTGCCAAGTGTTGTTCCCTTATCAGCAAGTAGGGCCACAGAGAATGGGCCCAGTAGAAAGGAGTGTACAGATAGTCCTGAGCTATTAACTTCAGCCAGCTGAACCAGTCCATCATATAAATGTGGCCCTATCAAAACAGTAAAATTCATAACATGATATATTTCTTCTTTATCTAGAGAGGGATACAGTGAAAAAATGGCCTAAGGAGCAAACATTGTAACCCTTGGTTCATCATTGTTTTGTTTTGTTTTTAGCAAATTAAGTTAAAAAAATAACATGGGAAATACTAAGAAAGATTCATTAGGCTTTTAGAGTCTATCAAAGAAAGTAAAATGATAAGCAAATCATTCAAAGTTACAAAGAATTCAAATCAAATCTTTGCTCTGATCTATTACTTTAAAGGTCAGTAAATGTTTTCTGTAAAGGGTCAGAGAGTACTTCAGGTTTGCAGGTCATCACGTTCTGTGTTGCAGCATAAAAGCAGGAATTGACATTACATAAACAAACAGACATGTCTGTGTTCCCGTAAAACTATTTATAGATAGGGAATAAGCCAGATGGACTGCTGTGTGAGGAACCTTGTGCTAATAGTGCTGCTACCTCAGGATGAGATTCAGACAACATCACTTTAATAATTCTCACAAGAAAGCACTTCTAAAGTATTATTAGACACCTATGGAACTCAGACTTCCTTTTTTGTTTCTATAACTGTTGAGAGGCTGTCTGTATGTTTTCGCAGGGACACTGGCAGCTGCAAACCCTTGAATGTGGAACAGAATTTATCTCTCTTGGAATCTTATCTTCTTTGATATCTAGCTGCAATTCTCATGCACACACCAAGCCAGATCAATCAGCTCAACCCTGGAGTGACAATCACAGCATTCAGCTCTCCTTCATATCCGTGTTACTGTCTTTATTTTTATTTTCCCTTTAACAAAAAGAACAGAACAGAGCAGCAGCAATACCATCCTTGTGGTAATTACATATAATCGTTAAAATGTCTTACTTCAATTTGGAATTATATGGTAACTTAAAAATAAATCACTGGTAACTTCTACTTTAGGAGCAGTTTTCCCTGGCATCACTGTCAAAACAAGTATAATCACTTCCATGTCACTAGATTTATCTCAATTACTTACAAAGTCTCGACAGAGGCAGCAAATCCCTCAAAAATTTCCCTGATACAACCTGCCATTTTTTTTTATTATTGGTTTCAGGTGTACAAAACAATGCAATAGTTATCCCTTTCTCCCCTCACAAAGTGACAATCCCCCTCCCCCATCCACTGCCCTCCCACTCCCGGTGTCATACATATCTATTACAATTTCATTGACTCCATTCCCACATTATACTCCACATCCCATGACTATATATGTATTAAATTATGGTTGACATATAATATTATTCAATGGCAGCTTTAGATGTACAGTGCAGTGGTCAGGCCTCTACACCATCCATGAAGTGGTCTCCCTAACAAGACATGAGTCCATCTGGCCCCCTAAAAAATATTTACAGGGCCGGCCGAGTGGCGCGATGGTTAAGAACTGGCTTGGGACGCCAGAGGGCCCCAGTTCAGATCCCACATATGAGGGCCAGTGACACTGCCCTCCACAGCTAAGATGCTGAACAGCAGCTCAACCTAGAGCTGGGCTGCCGTGAGTCTCCGGTGACAGCGTAGGCTGCAGCCCCTGCTACAGTGGGTTGCCATGAGCTACCGTGTGTAGCCAGCAGCCAGCGTGAGCAGCCAGCAGCCTCAGTGAGCGTTCATCCAAAAGCCGGCGACTGATCTGCCTCACCCGGGAAGAGCACAATGATGGTGCCAACTTGGACCAGTGAAGCAACGTCCTCCACAACTAGACTGAAGAACAAAAGGACAGCAACTTGTCTGTTCCCCTTCCCCCAATTCCCCAGCACTGTTCCCATCCCCCCAATTCCCCAATAAAAATCTTTAAAAAAAAATATTTACAACATTATTGATTATATTCCCCAAACTGTCTTTTCTGTCCCTGAGGCAATATTGTAGTTACCAATTTATGTTGTCTCGTCCCTTCCCCTTCTCCCTCATCCCCACCCCCAACCCCACCCCATCTAGCAATCATCAGTTTTTCCTCTGTGTCTCTGAGACTATTTCTGTTTACCTTACTTGTTTATTCAGTTCTTTAGATTCCACATATAAGTGAAATTATATGGTATTTGTCTTTCTCTGACTGACTTATTTCACTTAACATAATGTTCTCTAGGTCCATCCATATCATTGCAAATGGTACAATTTCCTTCTTCTGGATAGCAGAGTAATACTCCATTGTGTAAATGTACCACAGTTTCTTAATCCAGTCATCTACCAATGGGCATTTCGATTGTTTCCAAGTCTTGGCTATTGTGAATAGCGAGCGCTGCAATGAACATAGGGGTACATATATTTTTTCGAATTAGTGTCTTGGGTTTTTCTGGATAAATACCTAAGAATGGAATTGCTGGGTCATGAGGTAGTTCCATTTCCAGTTTTTTGAGATACCTCCATACTGATTTCCATAGTGGCTGCACCAATCTGCAGTCCCACCAACAGTGCACCAGGGTTCCCTTTTCCCCACAACCTCGCCAGCACTTGTTGTTTTTTGATTTGTTGATGATAGCCATTCTGACCGGGGTAAGGTGGTATCTCATTGTGACAACCGCCATTTTGATGGTAAATAGTTTCTGTGAGATATAAAAAGACTCACACTCCCACAATCATCATGGGGGAACATCAGGGATTTGGTGCATATTTTTTTTAAAGGGAGTATTTTATTTATTTATTTATTTATTTATTTATTTATATTTTTATCATTATTATTTTTTAGCTGTATATTTTTAAGAGGACTTTGCCAGGTAGCAGAACAGGAGCTGTGGAATTCATGTTGCTTGTGTTGATATTGGCATCTTATGGGTAGAAGAAAGCATGAAGCTCCAATTGTTCCTCAGCTGGGTCTCCAGTAGCTCCAGAAATGGGCCTTTACCCAGTGTAATGTAATCAGAGCCACTCAAGCAACAGCAGAATATCTGAATTTCTGAAATGCTAAGTTTCTTTTAATTTCTAGAGGACAGGAGATAAAGCTTATTGCATAAACCATTTTTTTAGATTATGATATATGTTATGGGAATTGACTTGCTGCTATCCAACAAATTATTTTTAATAAAACTCATTTTATATTATACCAAGGAGTTTTTTTGAGAACTTTATTGTTTCTATCCAGGACATATATTGGGCTAGTGGCATCTAAGTGATTATATACATGTTGTCAGTGAAGGCTGAGACAACTGTTTTTAAAGTAGCTTATTATAAGTAAAAGAAGAAATAAGGTCAAGATGGAGTAGATAAACACTGTGTTACCTCACAACCACATCAAAATTACAACTAAACTACAAAACAACCATTACTGAGAATCACCTGAAGTTTTGCTAAGCCAAAGCCCTACAACTTCAGACATACAAAAGAAGCCACCCTGAGACTGGTAAGAGGGGCAGAGACGCAGAACTGCCTGGTCCATTGAAAATCGTGACCATTTAAATCGTGTGTGACCATTAAAAATCATGAGAGATACCTTGGCTGTGGAGGTCCCCCCAGGAGGAGTGAGGGGTCTCAAGCTTCACCAGGCTCTCCAGCCCAGGGTTTTAGTGCCAGGGAGAGAAGTCCCCATAACTTCTGGTTGTGAAAGCCAGTGGAGACTGTGGCTGAGTGAGATGGAGAGCAGCTACACTCCAAGGCGCTCCTCTGGGAGGGCCCACACATGGACTCACTTGCTAACGGACTCACTTGTTCTGAGCTCCAGCACTGTGACAGCAGCTCAAAAGGCAACAGGGACATATAGAGAGGAACTGAGTTGTCTGGCCTCAGGGTGAGGGTTGGAGGGGCAGTTTTCTACCTGAGAGAGGAGTTGGCACAAGCCATTGTTTCTCTGTTGAGTCCTCCCTTTTCCCAGTGTGCAGATACAAGCAATCTGAATCTCCATCAACCTACCGGTAGATAATGCCATTCATTCATGTCCTACTGGTGATTCTGAGACCCACCCTACCCAACTTTCAGGCACACCCAAGCCACTTTCAGTAGCTTTATTATACAATCTGACTGCCATCGCTCATGCTGCAGACTTTCCTAAAGTTTCTCAAAGGTTCACAAAACCCAAATAAGCAGCATCTGGCTTCAGCCTGTCCTGTGCCTTTAGCTGAGCAGCCCCAAGCCTGGCACTAGGGGCAGCCAGCCAATGTATGCAACTTGGCCTCTCAAGGCACCTCCAAGCACAATACCTGCAGTGGCCATCTGCAGATTACTTTGTGACTCATGCCAGGTGGCCCCAGGCGGGGCATAGGCTGTGGCTGAACTAGGCCTACAGCAGGTTCCCTTTGAGGTGGCCCTGCAACTGTCACACTCAGTAGTCAGCTTCTAACCAAGCTGGAGCATTACCCAGCCTCCTCCAAGAAAGGCACACCCAAAGGGCACACTGGGCAGGCACCACAGCCCTGCTAAAGCAAATCCTGCTCCGTAGGGTCAGCTCCAGCACAACAGCTCCTTCACTGTAATCAGGGCCAGTGCTCACAACCAGAGCCTGAGGGTCAGTCCTCCCCATTGATGTGCAAATAACAACCAAGGCTCAACTACATAGGAGGTTATATACAACCCACACAAGGGACACACCTAGAGCACCTGGCTCTGGTGACCAGGAAGACTGCACCACTGGGCTCCATGGGACACCGACTACATAAGGACACTATTAGACTGGGAGCCATAGCAGCCCTACCTAATACATAGAAACAAACACACAGAGGCAGCCAAAATGGGGAGACAATGAAACATGTCCAAAATAAAAGAACAGAACAAGTCTCCAGAGAAAGAACTAAACAAAATGGAGACAAACAACCTACCAGATGCAGAGTTCAAAACACTGGTTATCAGGATGCTCAGTAATCTCAGGGAGAATAAAAAAGAGACCGGAAACATAAAGCCTTAGCTCATGAGAGTTTATGTAAGGAATAGACAAGTATGGTAAGACTCTGTGAGTTGAGTCTCTTCAGATTATGTTATGAAACAAATAATGCTGAGGCCATGATGCGTTCAGTCCCAATCTCCTTCTCTTCTTTCAAGTAAGGCTTAATGGAAAATCTGGATTCCTATTTATCCTCTTTACCTCCATTTTCTCTTCCAAAATCCTTATTCCTTCTTGTTGTTTAGTTATTATCAATATTGAACATGGAGTATTTGCAGAACGGGAAAGTTGATAGGCAGAGGAGGTTGCCTGTGGAGGAATATAGCTGCAAATAAGCTTGTCCAGTAGGAGGAGATCAATTTATGAAGGATCTTGCAAGTCATACATCAAGGACTTGATTGAGTCACTTAGGCAAATGACAACAATCATTGAAGGGGTGTCAGTGTCCTCCAGCCAAATGCCACCAATAATACAACTGTAATTGACAAACTAGGTTTATTGTTGCAGCGGGGGTGGGGTGAGGTACTTACCATGGAGAACCATGGTCCTCTCACTAAGAGATGTTAGGGAAAACCTGTAATAGGGTTGGTCTTTTGTTAGGCAATTTTGAGGGTTTATGGAAGTAGAAGTTCACGCTGGATTAGGTGCTGTCAGAAAGAGGGAGCAATTCTATGATTGGATATCTCAATGAACCTATCATAATGAAAGTACACTAGAGCAAACACAAAGCTGTCATTATTAAAGAAGCAGTCGTCACTTGTTTCAGCTGGGACAGAGATTGTGGGTTTTTGTGGCTTGTGCAATGACCTTGTTTTATATCGCTTTCTGTTCTACGTTACTTTATGATGGTCCCAGAGTGACCTTGTCTGATGTTTACACTCTCTAAAATTGCTTCTGTCCAATTGGAGAAATATATGGTCTCACTGTGAGCATCAGGCTAGTCCCTGGGTGTTAATCTTGTTTGTTTGTTTGTTTGTTTGTTTGTTTCAGACTTTAATCATTAAAGTGATCTGATTAATGACTTAACTTACAGAAATGTGGAGAATGGTTTGGACTAAGAAGAGACTAAAAACAGAGATGCCAGGCAAAAGATTATTTTAACAGGGATTACAATCTTTGAAGGACAGAGCTATCGAACTTTTTAACATTATATAGACTCTAATTTCAGGGTTTTGCATGAGAGACAATTGATGTTTTAATGTGATATAGTAACAAGGCCAGTCATTAATTTACTCATAGTATTCAATAAAGTTTTCATTAAATAGTGGCAATGTCAAGAACTTATGTATTCTGAGGAATTAAATAGAAAGCTGACCTTTTGAAATTGGGTTATTAAATATTTCTCATTTAACCATGTTTCACACTCCAGCTAAGTGTCTTAAATAAAATGTGGTTTATGTGTATATTTATCTGTAGAGTGGTAAATGAAATGTTCACTTAATGTACTAGCAATTCAGTAGCATGGGGATATTTTTATAAATTCATTGTAAGGGTTTAAGGCAATTGAAAATAGGAGAAAGGCCATTCAGTTTAATAGAGCTGCTTTTCATCAGACATATTAAATGTGTTTTTCACATGGCAAATTAAATGAACTGTTATACTGGGCCATTTTGATACTATCTCACTATTGTAAAAATTAAAAAAAAAAACTAGATGTATTGTCTAGGTTAAAATAGTCAAACTTTACATTTTATGCTTAACAGAATTCGGAAACTTGATTGCCACAGCTCATTTATTGCAAGAGATTTTAAAAGAAAAGCATCGACTCCTACACTCTTAATATTTTTATGTCATAGAACTATTTAAATAAGTCAGATTCTGTGCACTGGATAAAACATTAAGTTTAATATACACAGAAAAAATTCCTTAAGTATGGAAGTGTAGGGTGAGTAAAGATCAGTGAAGCCTGAATGAGAAGCCCCTAAAACTCTATGTGGTTAAAAACAGAAATTTTAGTTTTATATAGCAATTGGGAAACACCTTGAACTCAAACTAAAAATTTATTCTTTTTTTCCTGTCTAGTCCAAATTTCTGGCAATGTGGTAATAATGTAGACTATCTCATGTAATTTTTTTTTCTTTTGTACACTTATACTCACCAACAATTTTAAATTCTGGATCTTTATACAATTTATCAAATAAAGATCTGCAGTGTTAAGATGGCTTCTAAAAATAGGAAATTCATGTGGGACCTATAGAAGCAACTGTTGTTTGTAATAATGTGTTTTTTTGTTTGTTTTTGTTTTTGTTTTGCCAAATTAAGTAGCTAAAATAGTCAGATATTCAGTAAATTATAATCTAACAGAAATTATAATAATAGTAATATATTTCTTCCACATGCTCTGTTTTATGCCCTCTAACTTTTCTGTATCTGTCTTAACCATTTTGTTTCTGTTTCTCTCTTTCTCTGTTTTCCTCAGTTTTTCTCTTGCTTTATCTCTCAGACTCTCTTTCTCTTTAAAATTATCTCAAACTTTCTGTTTTTATTTGTCCCTAATTTACGTCTATGTGTGTGACTCGTTCACCCCACCCTTTTTTTCTCTCTCTCTCCTCACCTCTCTCCCTGGGAAAATATTTTCAAATTCATTCACCCTCAGGAGGTATTCCATGTCTTCAGCTAAGATATCTCATGTAAGACATTTTAAATTATCCTTGGTTATTTTATAGTGTACACAAAAGGAACTCCCCAGTTCTGGTGGGAAAATGACAGTTACCTCATTTGGAATATTTGCATACATCCTCCTCCAGATAATAAAGAAAACCATCCAGGCCTCAGACCTACAAATGACTAAGAAACAAAATACTGCCAAATTTAGTTTACATGCAAGTGATAAAATGCACATCTCAAATCCAGTGTCAGCTCTGGAGCTCATTTCAGAACAAAATAGCTGAGTGGAGAAGAGGAGACTGCAGCCGCCACTGAGCAGTGTGGGTATACAGATAAGAAATCACCCCTAGAGAGAGCAAAGGGGGAAATATTGAGACCACATATGAGATCTGAAGGAATCAAAGGGAAGGTGAAGAGGTTTTGCAAGAGACTAGGGGTTTTAGTCTTAGGAAGGCTTGGTTCAGAAGTTCATGGAAGGGTAAACAGCACAGAAAAGATTAAAAGAAAACTATTTCCATAGTAAAAATTGATTCAGACAATGGATATAAAAACCACCGGGGTTAAAAGGGCACTTACAAATGCTCAAAGTATTTCCCCATAGGTTAAACTTAATTAAAAAGGAAAATAGTGTCTTTATAGTGTTGCAATTTGGTAGACGCCATGTTACTCAAACAATCAATATCTTCCTGACCAACAGTGAGACGAAATGAGGGTGATAATGACGCTGTGAGACGGACACAATGTCACTTTTGGGGTATTCCTGACAAATTGCTTGACCTGAGTCTAATCCTGATAAAATAATCAAACAAGCAGAAACTGAGGTACATTTTCCAAAACATTTGGCCTCGTTTCCTAAAAACATCAAGTCAAGAAAGAAAAAGAAACTGTTCCTGATAAAGGAAGGAAGACTTAAAAGACATAAAATAAAAATAAAAAAATCCTGCAATTTATGGTCCTATATTGGGTCCTAAATCAGAAAAGGAAAAAAAAAAAATCACACACACAAAAAAACCAAAAACACAAAACTATAAATTATCCATGTGGACATTTGTCAAAAATGAATATGGATTATATTAAGTCATATTTCATCAATGTTAAATTTGTTGAATTTAATAATTGTATTTGTTTCAGTAAATTCTGATCTAACACAAAAATAACAATAATGTAGTTTTCCATATGCTCTTTTAATTTCCCTCCTTGTTCTATGTTTTAGAGGTGAAAGAGTATGATACCTTTCAGTTACTTCATTTGGCTCACAAAATAATAATAATATTAACAATTTATAGTCCAGGTGAAGGGTATATGAACTTTCAATGTGTTATTCTTGTAAGTTTTCTCAATTTAACATTTAAAAAAAATAAAGGTTAAAAAAGGAGCACAAGGCTGCTCTCATATGAATATGTACATGAATATGTAAATTATACCTATTGCAATTTGAAAATAAAAGTTACATATCTACTTATAAATAGACTTACATATTTTTGTACATATCTTGTTTCTGTTTATATGAGTAAGAGCTTTAGTGTTGTTTACATCTAGAGGTGGAATATAGATAAATAGATAGATAAATAAATTTTTTGTACAGCATTGTTGTATTTGTTGCACTAAGCATGTATCACTTTTTAACTTTAAAAGTATTTAATAAATGTTTTTAAATTTAGGAATAAAATAAAAATCTAAAAACCCAATGACAGAGTTCAAAATCTTCTTTGAAAATACTTGAATAAATGATAAAAACTGAATAATGGGAATAATACAGACAGATTTCTTCCAGGATGCAAAGGAAAATGTTATAAAAAATAAAAATGATCAAAGAAACACTGAAAAGAGAACGGAAAAGGAGAAGAAAGATGTGGTCTATTATGTTACTAAGGAAAGGACACAATTAAAAAAAAACTAATCAAAGATATGATGTAAGAACTTTCTTGAGGTAAATACAATTCTGAATGTATAGCTTTCAAAGGTTCATTACATTCTAGAGTGAATCAATAGAAATAAATACATATATACATACCTTGAAACTCTTGTTCTTAATATCATCTTTACAATCTTGCCCTTAAAGAAAAGAAAAAAAAATCCACAAAATGAACTATTAATTGAATGGATTTTTTTTCTTCACATTTTGACTGACTTTCACATTATCAATGGAGGAGGTATAATCCTCTGCACAAACCTTATGAATGTACTCCATTGAAAATGTTCAGACAAATATGATTCTATGCCAACTATCCATGCCTCAGGAGTACATTTCATAAGATAATAATCCTGAGGACCAGGAAGTTGTCCTTTGTATATAACATACATTCTTCATTATGTAATTTCACTTAGGTCTATTCTCTCTTGTCTTGTCTTTGGTAAAGCCAAATGACAACAAATTATTTATTTGAAGACTTCTAGTCCCAGGTTTTTAATCTTTTATTATGTATCTCTTTCTCCAAAACTTTATACAACCTTGGGATATTTTGAGACAAATCAACAATTGGCTCACCATATCTACCAATACCAATAGTAAAAGTTGATTAAAAAAAAACCTTGCTCACCATTGCTGAGGAATTTTGTTTTAAAATGTCAACTTTCCATTTGCTCAAATAAAAACAAAGAACAAAAATTATTTCATTCAAAACTGAGATTTCAAGTATCCCTTAGCCTGTAATTATAGTTTAGAGATGGAGACTGCCCTAAAAATATAGTAATGAGGCGATCAGCTCTTTTTTAAGTGCTGTTAAGTATATCCATTTCATTCCTTTATGATTTTCTGCTTCGGATTCCTATCAGATAAACATGACTTCATCTCTGTTCAATGTGCAGCAGTTTCCAATGATTCAATGAGAATGGACAGTAAGAATCACGCAGCTGGAAAGAACAGTGAGACACCATTTCATTTATTACTCTCACTAGATTTATTTTACTCACATCTCCTCTAGAGGTTTCATGAGGGCCTTGGGCAGAAATATAAAACTCTTAGGAGAGCCATAGTGTTTTCCTAATCTCTACCACGGTATTCATAAACAATTTTCGTATGTGAGCGTAGCCTATTTACCGTCTGTTGTTTTCAGTTCTCAAGTTAAAATTTTATTACCACCACAACTTAAGATTTCATTTTTCAGTTCTTCCCCTCTATTCCTCCTGGTGTTTTACAGAGTCCTAGTACCTTAAGAAGATGAACACCCAGACCTAGCTAAGAGAAACCACCAATTAATAGTTTTTTATTATTATTGTTTTACTGGGATATAATTGGTATACAGTAAACTCCATATATATAAAGTATAAAATTTGAAAAATTTTGATGTAAGGGAAAGCATCACCATAATCCTGATAAGAAACTATTTATCATCCTCAAAAGTTTCTTTCCTCCTCACTAAAATTCCTCCCTTTGTAACTTCCCTGTCCTGCTACCTTCCTGGGATAGAACTGCTGATGTTCTATCACCATAGATCAGGTTGCATTTTGTAATTTTCTACAAGTGGAATCATCTACTATGTACTCTTTTAAATTATTTTCATATTCACAGACATTGTTGCGTATATCAATATTTTATTCCTTTTTATTGTTGGGTGACATTCCATTGTATAAACATATACAATTTTTTAATCTGTTGTTTCTTAATGCAATTAGGTTTTTTTCCTAGTTAGCTGTTACAAATCAGACTGCTAGAATATGTGTACAGGTCTTTGCTTATTTATGCAGCTGACTTTCGGCTTATGATGGGGTTATGTCCCAATAACCTCATTGTAAATTGAAAGCACCATAAGTCAAAAATGCATTTAATACATCTAACCTACCAAATATCATAGCTTAGCCTAGCGTACTTTAAACATGTGTAAAACACTCACATTAGCCTACAGTTGGGCGATTATTTTGAGTTTCATCTGAAGAGTAATCGCCTTCCTCTTCTTCTTACTGAAGCAGGAGACATAGATGGGTGTTTTGTAAACATGATAAAATGCAAAAACACAAAGCCCAATATCCAAAAAACACTGGCAACACAGTACATTGTGCAGCATCAGTTGTTTACCCTCCTGACCTCCTGGCTGACCGGGAGCTTTGGCTGGCCGCTGCCACTCAGCATTATGAGGCAGTATTATAGTACATATCACTAGCCTGGAAAAAGGCTGAAATTCAAAATTCAAACAGTGATTTCTACTGAATGTGGATTGCTTTCACACCATCATAAAGTCAAAAGGTTGTAAGTCCAACCATCTTAAGTTGGGGACCATGTGTACTTTCATTTCTCCTAGGCATGAATCTAGAAGTGGACCAGTTTGGTCATATGTCAGGTTTAATCTTGATTTTTTTCCGAAATTGTCAAACTGTTTTCAAAAAGATTATGCCATTTTACATTCCCACCAGCAGTGTATGAGCATTCCAGTTGCTCTACATCCCTACCAAAAATTGGAATGGTAAGTCTTTAATTTATCTACTCTAATAGGCTTGTAGAGGTGTCTCATTAGGTGAAAATTTGCATTTTTCTAATAACTAATGATCTTGATGACTTTTCATGTCCTTATTTGCTATCTCTCTATGTGTTTTGATTAAATGTCTGTTCAAAACTTTTGCACATTTTATTAAAAAAAAAACGGGTTGTTTGTTGTCCATTATTGAGTTGTGAGAATTCTTTATATATTATGGATATAAATTCTATTCCAGATATATGATTTGCAAATATTTTATTTCAGCATGTGGCATGTCTATTTATTTTCTTAACTGAGTGTTTTAACTTTTTAATCTTAAGAGTAAAAATTTTAATCTTGATGAAATCAATTTGTCATATATATATGACAAAAAGTATATGTATATATATATTTTTTTCTTTTGTGGATCATACTATTGGTGTTGTATATAAGAAATCTTGTTTGTTTCTGAAATATGTTTTCTTTCATTGATTAATTCATGTGTCTTGGTGCCAATATCACAGTCTTGATAACTATGTTTTTTAAATTATTCTTAAAATCATGAAGTGTTATATGCCCAACTTAGTTTTTCTTTTTCAGAGTTATTTTGGATATTATAAGTTCTTTATGTTTCCATGTAAATTTTAGAAGCAGCTTGTCATTTTCAACAGAAAATCTCGCTGAGCTTTTGATATGGATTGTGTTGAATCTATAGATAAATTTGGGGAGAATTGATATCTTAACAGTGTTGAGTCTTCTGACCCTTGAACATGGCCTAGCTTTCTACTTGTTTAAGCATTCTTTACTCTCAGGAATGCCTTCTTTGTCAGTGTATGTATCTTGCACATATTTTATCACTTCATCCCTAAATACTTCAAGTTTTTGATCCTATTATCATAGTGGTATTTTTTAAATTCAATTTTTTATTGTTTATTGCTAGTATATAGTAATGCAACTCATCTTTGCATATTAATCTTGAATTGTTCAATCTTGGTAAACTTGCTTATAAGTTTTAGACTTTTAAAAATTTCAGTGTATTCTTGACGTAGATGATCATGTTGTCTGCAAATAAAGCATTTTTCCCCTTTCAATCTGCATGCCTTCCATGTATTTTTCTTGTTCTACTGCACCAGCTAGAACCTCCAGCACAATGATCCATAAAAATGATGAGAGTGGATATCTTTAACTTGTTCCCGATCTTAAGGGGAAGCATTTCATCTTTTATCATTAAGTGGATATTAACAGTTTTTCATATGTGGCCTTTATCACACTGAGCATGTTCCTCTTGATTCCTACTTTCCATTGGGGATTTTAACTTTTAACATACTTAAAATTTTTTTCATGTTTCTGGTTAAATTAGCTGTCTTCATATTCTTGTCTTCTAATGCCATCACTATTATTTCTGGGTTGATACAATTGTTTTTTTTTAACCCTAATTATGGGCCATATTTCTCTGTTTCTTTGCAAGCCTACTGATTTTATTTTTTTAATTGAGTGTGAGACACTGTGAATTATATATTGTTTGGGGTTGTGTATTTTGGTATTATTACAAATGATCTTGAGTTTTGTTTTAGAAGGAACAGAGTTAAGTTCCTTGGGAATTGTTCGATACTTCTGAATTTGCTTTTAAGATATCTTAGGAACAGTAACAGCAGAGTTGAATTGAGGCCTGATTTTCTGCCACCTTTGATGCAAGACCTTCAGACTTTCTTAGTAGTCTACCCACTGCTTTATGAATTATGATAGTTTTAGTCCTGGCTTGGAAGAACAGACATTATTCCTAGCTCTTTATTAGATCCAGGTACAACTTTTAGAGAAGAGTTTTTGTTGTTTGTTGGGGATGTTTTTGGAGAGGTGCTTTGTTTTTTTGTTTTGTTCTGTTTTTTCTCCTTTTGGCTTTGTGTCCTGTCCTCACACACGTGCCTATTGATGTTCTCCTTAATACATGAGGGGGGCTGTCTGAAGATCTCCAGAGTTTTTGTGAAACTCTCAGCCTCCTTGTACTCTGCCTTATGAACTCTACCAACTGATTTCCCCCACACTGTAACTCTGGCTTGTCTGCTCCTTGAGACTGCTAGTTCTTCCATGAGTTTGCAAAGCTGGATCAACTGGAATTCAATATTATCTAATCTCCATTTAAATAGAAAATTTAATGGATGCATATTCAAAGGGAAGCTGGCCTACAAACATAAGACCTTTTGGTGCACGACAACAATCAGAAAACTATCTTCTGGGTACAAATAATACTCTAAGAATGATATTCCAACCAAATCCTGAGGGAGATCATTCAGTAAAGGCATCACTTTTTTATTTACTCAAGAAAAACACTTCCTGTGCTGTGTGTTGTAGTAAAAAAAAATAAATAAAAATGTTTTATCCACTAGTATTTGATGCACTTTAGAAATAGAGTGAATCTTCTCAACCAGCGTGAAACAGCGAAATTCAAACTCAACTTTGGTAGAGCTATATATACAGATCAAAGAGGGAATAATCTACCATAGGTAATAACATCTCTCTTGCTCTGTGTCTTCACTTCCATGGATCACGCAGAAAAATAATTTCATAGGAGCATATTCATACTATGAAGAAGCTTTTTTTGGGTACAGCTGTTCCAAAAAGGAAGCTGGGTCTGGGCATCATGTGCACAGAACACTCATCTTGAGGGCAGATATTTCAACAAAATGAGGACTCCAAGAAAGCTTTGTTTTTTCTACAATTAGAATTGAAGTGTCATGTTCAGAAATGTGAACTAACCTTCCAGACAGAAATGAAAAACTGCCTAAAAATCGTCCGTGTTTTCAGAAGTACGTTCTGAATCAATAGTGTCCAGCAATTGTTAGCTTGCACAGTGCACACAGTAAAAGGTTTGGTTGCATGTCACATAAAGTGTGTGGTTTACTGTTTCTTTATGATGGGAGGTCTGTTTTCATTTCCTGGATCACCTTCATAAGTTCTTCAGAAACTTTTACAACCATGCTGTTTATTCTGATACTTTCTGATTATTTTCTTCTGTTTTCCCAGGTCTTCTCATTCTAAGTTGTCTGAGCCTCCCACTAAACTTTTTCCTAAGCTGTTACATTTTCCATATATTTACACACATGCTGTTTGTATATTTGACTCCACATTTTATCAGAATCGTTTTCAAGGGATGAAATATCACTGGAATATGTTCCATTAAGTTTATTAGGTTCATTTCCACTGGAGTTACTGTCATGATGATTGTTTGTAGAGTTTCACAGTTGTCTATCTTTTGCTCTGCAGCCCCCCATTTTGTTGTTGGCTGCCTCTTCTTCTCCTTTCCCTCCCCCTTCCCTATCCCCTCCCCTTCCCCTCCTCCTTGTCCACCTCTTCCTTCTTCTTCCTTTCAGAAACAGTTACAGAAATTTCTCATTTTGGCTTATACTATCATAGAATGGAAAACTATCAGTCATCATATACTGAAAGCTATTTATCTACATTCCTCTAGAAGTATATTTATGTCCTATATTTCCATGAAAACATCTTAGATATTTCTACTCATAGTATGTACCGTCAGCCACTGCCCTCTGACTCCCTCACATCATGGAATTGGCCACTGCAGCTAGTTCTGCAGGTAAAGCAAAAGGACCATGCTATTACAATATGCTACAGCAATAAAATATGCTACTTCAATAGTTCACATGAATGGTGATAGTGATTTTTATTAGCTGTAACTATGTCACTAGTGAGAAGTGATTGGGTTATAAGGATATTTACAAAGTAGAACTGAGAGGATTTGCTAATGGTTTGCATTTAGAGTATAAGAGGAAGTAAGACAAGAATACCTGAAGGTTTTGGGCTTGAACACTTGACAGAATGAAGTTACCATTTCAGCGATGGGCAGACTGAGGAAAGAGCAGGTTTGGGGGTGGAAACCAAGAACTTCATTTGGAAATGTGAGTTTGAGATGCTTACAGGCCCTTGTATCAGAGACTTACAGGCATTACACCTATTTCTCTTTTTTGAATACTGGTAAAACACAGTTTCATACATTTATGAGTAGATTACTCAATGGGCATACAGATATACTCAGTGGTTATACGGAAGATATTGATAGTCACCACCTTTAAGTGTAATTTTGTTGGGGAAGACCCTTTTAGAGATGGTTTTGGCTGACTATTAGATATACTTTAGTTTTTGTTTCTTTAAACTTAAACACAGTTAAATTTAATTAAACATGACAGTCTTTTTTTTTTATGGTTGTTCCTTCCCTACCACCATTCTTTTTTTTTTCTTTTTTTTTTATTGTTAGTTTCAGGTGTACAGAACAATACAATAGTTACCCTTTTCACCCTCACAAAGTAACAGCCCCCCTCCCCCATCCACTGCCCTCCCACCCCCGATATCGTGCAGTCTTAAAGTATGTTTATAAAATACTTATAAAATTGCATCTATTTATTTAGTCCTTTCAATATGTGTATATAGAGAGAGTGTTGAAATGATAGTCAACGAACGTCAACATCAGTTATATACTAGAGGTGGGGATATATGTTATTTATCTATAATATTTATATGTATTTGATTTTTGAAATATTTTCTGTATTTTTTGCGGTATTTTTCTTTTTGCAGTGAGAACATATTTTTTTGCAACAGCACTATATGTACTAACTGTGAAGGAAAGAGGAAATGGCTGAAACCCACTTTAAGTAGAAGCTATAATGTCTCCAGGGAGACACCACCGAGCAAAAGAGAGAGCTCAGGTAATCACCACGTTGCAGCAACTTAGCTCCATACCTTCCCTGTTGGAGGCACAACCTCTCCCCAGGAAACAAGTGATCACTGTGAATAGTCACAGCCTTTCATAGAATAGAATTTTCAAAATAATTATAACAACCCTACCCTTTGTGCACATAAAAAAGTACAATCATAACAACAGAATAATCCAGACCAAAGTTTTAGGACCAAGTTAAAACAATGTCAACATTTAATAATTAATTAGAAAGAAGCTGAGGAGCAGCAGCCATGGAGGTATGGGGAAAAGTGAAGTTTTGCTTTTCCTGAAGGCAAAGAGAGGGAATTAAAAAAAAAAAAAAGGGTGAAAAACATATTCAGTGTGGTGGGCTGGTCTTTTTTCTTTCCAAATGAATGGAAATCTTGGATAAATGTAATAGACAGAAATAGAAATAAAATGAAATTCCCAGGTGCCCAATCTAGGCAAAGGCGAGGCATGAGTGATACCTGATAATAAATGTCTTGCAGGATACCTGGTCCACATAAAGGCCTTAAAGCTGGGTGCTAGGGTTGAAATGTCCATGCAGGGGCAAGTGATGATAGATAGGTCTTGCCAGTGCAAGTCATAAACAGGAACTTAGCTTTCTGGCTAAAATTACCATCTACAAAGGGCTATTTAGCTTGTTCAGTGTGTTAGGAAACACAGTATCTGTTAGCCCAGGGAAGCAACAAGTAAACTAAACATCTACTTGGGGTCATGGGTAGATGAGAAGCCGGGCTGATTCTAGCTCATAATAGTCTTTGTACAAATTAGAAAAAAAATGTGTTCCTTTCTTGGTGAATGCCTTCTTCTACCAGGTTACGTGGATTGGTTAGTGACATAAAACTGATGTTTAGCCACCAGCATCCTCTCAGCTGGGTTTTCTTGTCCAGTATACAATCTGCACACGTGTATATGGTGTCTCTAAAAAAAGAATCACCATAAGAAATCAGAAGAGCAGCCATATATTATCCCTGAAATATAAGAAGCCTGAGCTGAGAATTTAAAATAAAAATTAGTATAGAATAGATAAAAATTATAAGGTCTCATTTAGACAAAGACAAAATTGCTCTTTAGAGAAGACTGTAAAACCCAGGCGACCTACTCTCATGGAAAATGATATCACAGAGAATAAACTCAGAGTACAAAATTACAAACTATACAGGAAAAAGCATCATCAGATGCAATATTTGAGAGTATTTATGCCCCAAATACTAGAGAAGAGCACAATCCGAAGAGATTTAAAAGGAAGTGTGCCTGAGACTTTCAATGAGCTGATGAGAGAGATTGAACTCATGTGGCATAGAAGGTATAAGAAAAAAAAAAAGAAAGTGGTAATGAACTATCTATAAACAAGTTATATAGCCATGGTGGGGCAAGTGAGTAGCATATTAACACTGTTGAAATAGGATTAGGGAACTGGAAGAGATATGTAAAGAAATGATGCAGAAGGAAGATATAGAGTTAGAAAATATAAAAGAAAGGCAGGAGACACAGGAGATAGATGAAAGTTCCATCTACCTAAAGTAACTTTTAGAAAGAGAATTTAGAAAAATAAATGGGGCAACAGTTTTTATAAGTAGAAACTGAAAAATGGGACCACAGGAAGATAACTTGGAAGATTATACCTAAACTCCCCTGGACACTAGGCAATGAAACCACAGAACATTAAAGACAAAGGGAAAAAGTTAAAAGTAAGAAATTTGACTTAAAAATGTTTTTAAAAGGTACTGGCAATTAGACTTTCAGCAAATTTTTCATTTGTAATACTCATAGGCCAGATGATAAGAAATTAATATCTTCAAAGTTTGAAATTAAAATCTTTTTAGTGTATATTTCTACATAGAGCTGAACTATCATTTAAAGATGAGGGTGAAATAAAAATATATGCTGACATACAAAACTTTCTTATCATTGAAAGCATGTACATTTACTTGAAAGTAATAATTTCTCTCTTTGTACTCGTCTACTTTACATCAGATATTCATTTGCTTTTTGCTTACTGTTTTCCTTCTCGTCTATCTGTATGTATGTCTAGGCTCCGAAACTCTTCCTTTCCAATTATACTTCACAGCTGAGAGTGAGCCAGCTGTTTTTTTGAGTATCCCCACAGCATGGCGCAGAGAAGGGGGCGTGAACTGTTTCACTGTTCCATTCAACTTTTAGGCTCCTGTGCTTTCTCAGCAAGGGGCCATCATAGGCCGACAGTGAAACATTCTGAACCTCAGGATCTCCGTGATCCCTCCTTCCTCTTCCTGTTTCGTTTTCTCACATCTTGAATTTGTGGACTTCATGGTAGTAACTAAAAGCATCGCTGGTGAATATGGTTTCCCCTCTTTTAGCTCCAACTCAGGTGTTTTTCTGCAAGGTTGAGTGGGAAAACCAGGAGCACTTCCCAACTAGCAAATGTCTTGCCCCTCTTAGATCTTATTACTCTAAAATCAAAGGTCATTATAAAGGCATGTCAAGGCTGAACATTTTTTTAATGTAAATCTATATCCTTCCTAGTTTTGAGTTTTGTGTCAGCTTCTTGTTTTATCCCAGTTTTCCCTTTGGGTAGATATTCTTCATGATCAGGGATTTAGATATTGATAATTTTTTTTCTCTTTGAATATAGAGTTTAATTCTTTGTGTTTCATTCTTATTTTGTTGTATTTAATGAGGCTCAGGGGATGAGGGTGGATTAACAATATCCACCATCTTCATTCAGAGCTGCCGTCTTTATATTTTGAAGCATTTTTCATTTGATACATTTTTGTACCCTAATTAATTTTCAAAGGGCAATATTATCTCAGCCAGTGATTCTTCCAAATTAAGTAAGAGTTGAAAAAAATGTTAATAGCTAGGTTTGGTCAGTGCTTACTATGTGCCAGTCACCATATTAACTGCTTTACCTGCATTATCTCATTTAATACTTAAAAAATTCTAATTAGCATCATTACACTCATTTCACATCTGTAGATTGCCAAGCTGTGATATCAACCTTTACAGTGTTACTGCATAAATTGTACTGTAACCTCGATGCTGTATTATCTTTTGCATGACCCAAGGAGATATATCTGTAATTGCCTTAAGTTAGACATACATTCTCAAATCTCAAAATAAAATTAATTTAAATTGATTTAATGCAAAAAAAGACTTTTGGAGGACTAAGGTACAGATATAGCAAAATCAAACTAACGGACCCCACACCAACCCTGTATCCCCCCTGTGATTATGTCCCTGGCTCCTTTAAACAACGCACTGTTAATGAGAGTAGCTAACGGAGGCAGAAATGAATGCATCCTCATTCATATTTCACCCCTCTGGAATTCAGAGAGGAAATATTTAGCACAAATTTGCTCTTTACGAGAGTGGAAAAATTATTGCATACATTTGCTTCTTTAGGTGAGTGAGTAGAAAATTAAGAAAGGATTAAACTAAGTAAATACAACGATGAAAGACAAGGACTTTAAATTCTTATTATTGCAAAATCTTATTAATTCTAAATAATCCCGATTTCATAATGATGTGCATAGTGCTCTATTAAAGCTCACCTTTATTATTAAATTATAGAAATTGCTAAGCAAATTAACTTTTTAAATGAGCTTGTAGCATTCCACAATGCTCAACGTACTTAATAGAATATTTTCAAGTACTACAATATCATGTTTTAAAGTAAAATAATGCTGAGCTAATTTTCTGATCATGACAGCTGCTGTGTTGGAACCTCCTCATCTCTCTATTTCCCTCTCCATTTGTTTAAATCACTCGCGGTACGTAATAGTGAAACAGACAACAGTGTCTCCTTCGAAATACTTAATCCAAGGTTTTTTATTGACTCAGAGAAATTTAATTACAAGTATTTTATATTCTACAATGGGATTAGCATACAATAATTTGTATCCCTCTGCAAGAGAACAGTCCTTATATCATGAAGATTTTATTTAATGATCAATTCTGCTTTAGTGCAGTTTAGCATAGTCTGTTATTGATGCCCAGATGGTTTTAACTGACTATATATCAGGGACAGAGGTCTGGGGACAGGTGTTCCTGTAGGAAAGGATAAAATAGACAAGAGGCAGGAGGATAAGTTTATAAAATTCAGCTTGGTAGTTTGAAACATGTATTTCTGAAACCAGTCTTGATATGAATCACTGTAAATCACAACATTTGGACATAAGGTGCATTTGTGTCATTTACAAGCTAAAGCATATTGGGTGAATAACTTCAGCAGTTGAGTTTTTAGCTTTCTCATCTCATCTAATAAGTAAGAGGATCAAGTTAAAAGTTCATATTTTAAATTTCTATAATTTTTCTAATTTGTCACTTCTTAAAAACAAAAAAAAGTTGATGTTTTAATTCACAAACTAGAAAATAATAATCTCATCACATAATTCAAATTTTCATATTCAGAAAAGTTGGGGGCAGCTACTGATTTCTGAAATCTGTAGCCTGCCTGATGGTGCAATTTGTCTCCAATCTCCACTTGCTGAGCCAAATGCATGTTAGCTCATTCTACTTAGTTTTTCTTTTTTTAGTCTGTCAAAGGGCTACTTCATTACTATTGATTTGTGTCACTACTAAAGCTCATTCATGCTTAGAATATTGCTATAATATATTGACAAAGGATTTCATTACTGCCAATGTTCTAATTGAAACTGTTTATACCACAGTTAAGTAAAACAAAATTGAATAAATCTGGCATAGTAATCTGACCAATAAAGTTTCCCATATATTTCTGGTCTTTAAATTTAGGCAATTAAAACATAGCAGAAAGTTATGGAATTATCTGCATAACAGATAAAACAGAGAAAGATAATGTTCAATGAGTAATTCTGTAACCATCTATGATGTTTTGGATGAAATGTGTGATTACTATTTGGTATTCAAATTCAGACAAAAATATGAAAAGTATGTATCTTAAGATTCTGAATTCAAAAATTTCTAATATTTGGGGTCAAGAAGAAGTATATATCACCTCACACCAGTTAGAATAGCTATCATCAACAAGACAAATAATAACAAGTGTTGGAGAGGCTGTGGAGAAACAGGAACCCTCATACACTATTGGTGGGAATGCAGATTGGTGCAGCTGCTTTGGAAGGCAGTGTGGAGGTTCCTCAAAAAATTAAGAATAGAATTACCATATGACTCAGCAAACCCTCTGCTGGGTATATATTAAAAAAATCTGAAAACATTTATCTGTAAAGATATATGTGTTCCTATGTTCGTTGCAGCTTTATTTTGTGGAGACAACCAAAGTGTCCTTTGATAGATGACTGGATCAAGAAGACATGGTATATATACACAATGGAAATTTATTCTGCCATAAGAAAAGATGAAATAGTGCTATTTCCAACAACATGGATGGAACTTGAGATTATTATGCTAAGCAAAATAAATCCAACAAAAAAGTCAAGAACCATATGATTTCACTATGTGGGATATAAAACTGAAAACAATAAAGGAACAAGACAAACAAATGAAGAAACAAAAACTCATAAACACAGACAATAGTTTAGTGGTTACCAGAGGGTAAGGGGGGAGGAGGGTGGTAGAAGAGGGTAAAGGGGGTCAAATATATGGTAATGGAAGGAGAACTGACTCTGGGTGGTGAACACACAATGTAATATATAGATGATGGATTACAGAATTATACACTTGAAACCTACATAACTTTACTAACCATTGTCACCCAAATAAACTTAAATTTAAAAAAATGAAAAGCTTCTTATAAATTAAGAACATTGATAGCCTTTCTTTTATACATATCATAAATTATTTCCCAAATTTTTGCTATACATTTGCCTTTTTTTTTCACAAGTTTCGTATTGGAAATGTTTTTGTAGTCAACTCTTCATTCTTTATATTTTCTTTAACATTATGTTTAGAAAGTGTTCCCATAGGAAAAGATAAAACAAATATATAGATGTATTTTCTTCTACTAGTTATATGCTTACATATTCCCTATGAGTATTATTTATCTACTTCAAAACCTAGCAACTTAAAGTAACAAACATTTATTATCTCACATTTTTTCTCAGTGAGGAATTCAGACTCCAGTTAGCTTGATTTTCTGGCTGAGACTCTCACCGGCTGCAATCCAGGTGCCAGCCAGGACTATAGTCATCTCAAATCCCAGCTTTGCTTATTCATTCATTCATTCATTTACTTATTTATTCATTCATTTAGCTCCTACACTCTTAAACATATAAATTTGAACAAAATGGATTTAGGCTCTGCCCCATGAAGCTCATCAAACATTTCTGCTTATACATCTTTTATACTTTTGTTTGCCTTTATTCATTGAATATTTATAGTCAGTACCAACCTTTTTTTTCCCCCCAAACTGCTTATGGCTATTTTAGAATATATACCTTCTTATAAGAAATTTATAGTGTTAATACACCCCACCTCAATTAAACAAAACTGGATTTTAATTGGAATTGAAGTTTATTAATTGCTTAATTCTGAGACAATTTACATAATATGTACCATTAAGTAACACACTATGTCTCCTAAATGAATCAAGTGTCTTTCAGATATATCAGACAAATTTTGAAATATCTCCTTTTAATTTTTTAATTTTATTGTTTTGTAAAATTACATATAATTAAAGTGTACAACATGATGTTTTGATATACATTTACCTAGTCAAATGATTGCTGCTAATCTCAACCTAATTAACATTACTTTAAATGCCATAAATATGTGGTGAATTTCATTCCTAGTTATTTTGGTATGTTTATAACTATTCTAGTCAATAAAAATAATTATGATATTATAAAAGTTGTTTTAATCAGTCTTCTCACTAAATTTTAATATTTACTAATTTTAACAGTTATTCAAATAACACTTCTGAAATCTCTAATCATATTAATTACAATTGATATATTTGATGCCCTTTCTTCAATTATTATGCACTATAGGTCTGATTATATTCTTAATTATTGCACTGGCCAGATCACACAGAACAATATTAACTAACACCACAGTACCTTTGTGTTCATTCTAAAATTGATATTATTGCCTCTAGTTTATTATTATTACAAATGTTGTCCATTGGATTCCAATAGATATTAAAAAGTCATTAAAATATTTCTAGAAATAGTTATTACATTTTTCAAATACATTTTCCATATTTTAGAGATAATTATTCTTATATTTTTAGCCATACATTTTTTTTTGTGTGTGTGTGGAGGGCAGTGTCACCAGCCCTCATATGTGGGATCTGAACCGGGGCCCTCTGGTGTCCCAAGCCGGTTCTTAACCATCGCGCCACTCAGCCGGCCCAACCATAAAATTTTTGACATAATAAATTAATTTGCTAGATTTCCAAATGTTAAACAAGCTTTATTTACTAAAGATAAATCATTCTTTTAACAATATGTTCTTGTTTTAGTATAGTCCTAGATTAGTTTTTGCTACAATTTTATCTTTATTTTTTGCATGCTTATTTTTAAAAGAGATTGTCTATGATTTTCACTTTCTACTATTCTGTGTGAATATTGTTAAGCTTTGCTGCATTAAAACATGAATTTTAAAAGTCTATATTTTTTCATACTTTTGAACATTTAAAATATAACAGAAAGCATTGTTTGGGAGGAGTTTTTCGATGTAATTTCCAAGGTGTTCAGTATTTGAGTCTTTAGGTGTTCTAGCTCATTAGCTAGTTTTATTCATTTGTATTTCACACAAAATTAATTATTTTTTTACATTTTTAAATATATTAGCAGATAGGCCTGAAGACTATTATCTCATATTTTAAAATATTTCAAATACTTGTGTTTATCTCCTCCTTTTCAATTGTTTTTCTATAAAAACAAAAAAAAACCTTCCTTATTTCCAATATTATCTCTTTAAAATTTTTGGTTTTGTCTTGATTACACTGGCTAGAAAGATGGAAATGACATAAGTCTCTTAAAAAAATCTTAAAATATATTTATTAGTAAGTACTTAATCTTCCCTGTTTCCTAATTGATTAGTTTCTGCTATTTAGAGTCTTAATTCCTACTTTTTGCTTTTTGTTTTTTGGGGCACTATATTTCTAATTTCTTAAAAGTTAACTACTCAGTTTGTTATTTTCCATTTGTTTGCAAAACTGTGGGAACATATAAGACATACCACCGTTTCTGCCAAGTACGGTATTGGCTGAATACCATATAATAAAATATAATGTTTGTGCTGTAATTATTTTCTAAATAGAGTACAATCACAGTTTTTATTTCCTTTTTAACTTGGGATTTAAGAAAATGCTCTTTATTTTCCAAGTTTAATTTCAAAATGTTGTTAATTTCTAGTTTTATACATTGGTGGTCATAGAATGTGACCGCTACAATTTGTACTTTTGAAATTTGTTGAGAATTTCTTGGTGGCCCTCAAAATAATACGATTTTGTAAATGTTCCACTACATTGAGGAGTGAAGAATATTCTCATCTTATAGAATACAAATTTGAGTATATGATTATTACATCAATAATATTATGCTATTTTGATCTTCTATTGTGTTTAAATATTTTTGCATTAGAGCAGTTTTACATGCCAGAAAATTTGATAGTACATTTAAAGAGACTGAAAGAGTGAAAGCAACATAAAACAAACCAGCTTTAATAACTGTAGCTTTACCATTACATTTGAGTAATATCCCACATTGACAACATGAGATTATAATAATTGTTAAGATTTGTTGAGTGCTTACTACTGGCAGGCACAGCGTGATGTGATTCACATGCATTTAATCCACACATAACACACTTATGAGCTAAACACTATTAAGTAAATGTATATCAAACACTATTATCAGTTCTGCTTTAAAGATGAAAAAATAAGGCACAGAAGGTAAGCATAGTTGTCTACAAATATTAAAAGTATAATGATTATATCACTTACTGTTTTCTGCTAAAATAGAGTTACATAAATGAGAAATAAATGAAGAAATAAGATATGTTACTGTAATTTTTGAAAACTGGAAAATATGATTGATTCATTCACTTTTTGATGTACCAGACATTAATCAGGTATTTATTATATGCCAGGCATTGTATTAGGCACTAAATATACAAAATTACAATATTATGGAAGCATCCCAATTATCATAACCCATATAAAAAGAACTAAAAGAGAAATTGCTTCTTTAATTTACTTCACTCCTTTATAAAATATAAAAAACGAAAAAAACAACAACAAAAAAACAAGCTTACCTCTCTCTCGGTGTCTCTACCTCTTCTCTCTCCCTCCTTCTCTGCCTACCCCCCCTTCATTATTATTATTCTTATTTCAGTAAATACAGTAGCCTCAGATAGCTGAAGGTGAATGGAAGATTTGCATCTCCCTGAAACTTCACTATTGGGTGGTACTTTACAAAATAACAATATTCTGCCAAACATACAAACATTTACTAGCAGTATTCACACATTCATAAACTAATTTTTCTAATCTATCTAGTCTCTTTCCATGGACATGCAGGAGGTATAACCAAGGCTAAGCTGCAGGCAGGATCAGCCAATATTGGTCAGGGAACCGTTCCCCATGAAATGAAGTGTATTGGACAAAGCAGGGATGCACAGGAAGGACCACACAGAGAATTTCAGTGGGGCTCTGATGCTTCTGGCCATCAGACGATGCAAAGATGATGACACCTGCATGGTCTCTCTGAGTAAACATAGCTCTTGAGCCACTCATTTTGTAAAGAACAGTATTCCTAACATCTGTGTACTAACTAAAAATTGACAAACAAAAACACCATCACCCCCAAACTAGTACAGGTTTCAAGAACAATATTTCAAATGTTTCTATAACCATGTTTGCATTGTGGATTCCAAAGATTCTTCAGATACTGAGTACCTTAATGTATGGATTAAAGTTGGCTTCTACACACAAATATGTTTATATTAGTGTATGTTAAAGTAAATTATCATAGGGATACTCTAACTGGGAAACAGGTGTCAGAGAGGAACAAACTTTCCTCTACCTTCAAGGTTCTTCTGGCTGGTCTAATAATCAAATAGACATGAGACAGATTAGCAAGAGAAAATAACCAAATTTGATGACTACATATAATGGGAACCCCACTTACATGAGATAGTCAGAGACCTAACATGAAGGAGAGGTTCAGAGATAGTAAAGGAGCATGGGTATATAAGACACCATGAGCTAGAGATGAGATAAATGCCTTGGGGACTTCAAAGGGTCATTGCAGGATGATAAGAGCAGAGGCTTAGTAAATAGAAGTTTGTCATGCCCTATAGATGGGTCAAAAGATGGTATCTCTGATCATCTCTTACTATTGGCAAGGCCCCCAATTCAAGTTCTTCTAGGTAGTCAAATGGAGGGGCAGAAGTTTCTCTTGAGCCGAGCCCGAGGCTCAAGTTGCCTTTAGCTCAAAACAATGTGCATACCACATCTTGGGGTGACTCGTTCTGAACCACCATACAGGTTAATCAATTTCATGCCATTCTCAGCTTTTACTGGGCTACTATAATTGTCCAAGCAGTGTGACAAGAAAATAGACAAACTTTCCCCAGTGGTTCAAAAGATTGTATAATCAATGTCAGGTAAGAGGAGGAAAGGAATAAACAGGTTTCTCTGCCTTCTTGATTTTCAACAATAGTTTGTCAGGGAAACTATGATTTTTTTAACAAGCAAATTAGGGGGGAAAATAGTTAGAACTCTAAGTTCTCCATATTAAAACTTATACAAAACAAAATTCAGAATAAAAAGTTATTAGTGAAAGTGAAAGGCAGGAAAATAGCAATAACTTTCCTGTATGTGGCAGTGTACACACAAAAATGTTCTACTAAATCCAAAGAAACATATCTCAACTCTACATTTCTTCCGCAACATGCCAAAGGTGAACATGACCACTCCAATGCCATGTTTCAAGAGGGAATGGTTATACGTGGATTCTAAGGAACTGAATGGATGGGAGAAGTGGATGGAGATAGTCTCAGAGACACAGAGGAAGAACTGAGGGTTGTTAGTTGGGAG
>NW_017731720.1:1343921-1346397 GCF_001890085.2 Hipposideros armiger
TCTGGAATTTTGAAATCAAGGCATTTGGAGCATTAGTTCCTTCTGAGGACTGTGATGGAGAATTAGTTCCTTGACTTTCTCCCAGCTTCTGGTAGCTTCAGGTGGTCCTTGATTAATATAAGGAGTAGTGCCTTATATTGGATTAGGGCCCACTCTATTGATGTCATCTTAACTTCATCGTATGTAAACACCTTATTTCCAATTAAAGTCATATTTATAGGTCCTGGGAGTTAGTGCATTGACATATATGGGCGGGGGGAGCACAATTCAACCCATAATATAACATAGCTTCTTTGGCCAATGGCATGTGGGTGGAAACCCCAGTATGCCAGTTATAAACCCACTCATGTAAAAGGCCTCATGTTTTTAAAATTTCTTTCTTTCATCTCCACCCTTGGCATGAGAAGCACCTAGGTGGCTGTTCACAGAAAGATATGAGAGGAGAATGAGGTGGAACAGAGATACATCAACCACCGCCACCTGAAACATCTACACGAACACATCCAGGCCAGCTATTTTGCAGATGCGTGAGCAAAACCAAATGTTGTTCTTTTAAATGACTTAATTTGAGCATGAATTGTGATGCTGAAAGTTTTAGCAAAAGTTAACGGATGTAGCTAGTATCTACATTGTTCCCCTATGAAGCTTTTATACTGACTTTATGTCAAGATTTTATGCATTTTATTTCAATATGACAAATGCTTATTTTCTCTACCTTCCTATGTCTTTGGGAATCCTTTTTAATAAATAAAATGTGCAGAAGGTAAAACCAATAAAACAGAACTATGAAGGAACATTTTATTTTTCAGTTTTAGGTATCAAAAGCATTTATAAAGAGAAAGGAGAGTTGCACACGATTGAGTTTATAAATGTTCTGCTGTAATCTTAACTTACATTGTCATCTACCTCTAAACCTATTCATACTAAACAAGAAGAGAAAATATTTAGCCAGTAGATTAGCTAAGCTGTCCAGCCCCTTTATACTAGGCAAAATACATAATTCTGAAAAACAGAGAAATGTAGAATACTTAAGAAGTTAAATTTTGCTGTAATAGTTTGGCATTTAAGACTAGAGACCTTGTACATAGAGCTATCATAAAAATTGAATGTTTTTTCATCCTGTTACAGCCCTGCTTTCTTGGGTCTCCCTAACCAGAATACTCTTAACATGAATTTCTGAAAGAAAGAAAAAAAAAAGACGTCAGAATATCATCTATAAATTAAGCAGTCAAACACAAATGCATTGTGTACTCAGTCTACTAAAAAAAAAATAACCACAAAGCAATGCATTAATGCCCAAAGATTTGCTCTTATCCATAGAGATGCCTGGAGGTAACATCAGTTCCAATACATGAAATAACAGATTAGGTTAAATCTGGAATGCACCTGAGTCTAAATGTAAAGTTATCTTTATATTATCAGCTATGAAACATCAGTTTATTGTGGGGAGGAAGAAATTTTTCTCTACCCTTCAAGGTTCTTTTGGCTAGTCTATTAATTAAACCAATATGAAACAGGTTAATAAGAAACAATAACCAAATGTAATTATATACATACGTATGGAAACCCCACATACATGAGAGAGTCAGAGACTTCAGATACATGAGAGTTGCAGACACAGAAAGAGAAAAGCAGGTAGACATGACTTTCTGAGCTAAGGATGCATTGAGGTACCTTGGGGCTTCAGAGGGGAGGTAGGTCATTGCAGGGCAATAAACGGAGCAGGTGTTCAGGAATTACTTAGATTTTGACCCCACCCTATAGATAGTTCATAAAAAAGCTATTTCTAGCCATAACTCTTATTATGGACAAGGACTCTAAATTCTTAAAGGGAGAGGTAAAAGTATCTCATGAGCCCTCAGGGTCTGCATTACCTTTAGGTCAAAATAATTCACATGCCAAAGTGACATATCTTGGGAAGACCTGTCTGAACCCCTTCCCTATTTATTATTATCAGTCCATTATTAAAATTTACAACATAGGAAATTCAAAACCCATATTATATTTTGTGTTTTAGTAGAACTTCACATTGTTAAGTTCAACTTGCCCCTATATAATAGCTAAAAATTCAGTTTTTAATTCCTAACTCTCTCTATAACTATAAAGATTTAACTACCCTTTGGATACTTTTGCATATGTCTTAAATTTCATATAAGTCACATGACATATTAAATTCCACGTTTCAAATTGACCTCTGCAATGTTGCAATTTATAAGTGTGTATATATGTATATATATATATATATATATATATATTTCATTCAGATGACCAAAAAATATTTCTCCTGTATATTTGGTTTTAATTTACAGTTCCTGGCTCACAGCTCCTAAATCCCTTGGGATTTCCTGAAGCATAAGAGCAACCGGAGCATCTTTTGTTATGTATTTGATCCCTTGTCCTGAGTCCTAAAAAGCTTCAGAGCTGTAAAAGTGAAACGGGTGGTCTTGTTATTCATAATAAGAGCCTTTCCACCATG
>NW_017731720.1:1347549-1353562 GCF_001890085.2 Hipposideros armiger
AAAATAACTCCAATTCCTTAGAAAGAACCAATGACCTTTAGAATTAGACACATATCTGATTTTTAGCCCGTTTCCATAATTTCCCACCACCAAAATAAATGAAAAATTAATATAATTCCTCAGGACTTTACACATGGTTTCCTGAATATGATATGTTTTTTCCTTCATCTGTTTACTGCTGTCAGAACTCAGGAATGCCCACTGAGTGCTATGATAATCTACGATCAAAGAGAACCTCATCACCAGTCTGGGCTGTCTGGTGGCATTTAAAAATATCACATTCACTGTCTAGTCAACATGCCTAAAGCGACTCCATTGTGTTAGTTTGTCTGAGTTTCTGGCCTCAACTAAGTGCTGTGCCCAGAATCAGCCCTAACCCATGAAAGTCTAGACTTGGACCCTGACTCAGATGTTAAAATAACCCCTCCCTTGTGGGGAATCTCCTGCTGGAATGTGTTTAGTGGCATTTTATGAACCCCTACCTCAAGAAGTTTCATTTCAAACATCAGAGATGTTTTTTCAAACAAGGGAACCACATTGTTATCCAAGAGGGTTCTTGCTTCTTTGACGATTGAGTCACTCCTTCCTCTTAAAGTTTCATGTGCAGTAAAAGTCAACCACTGGTCATTATCAGGTTTTTAAACCAGCTCCATTTGTCAGGTCATTTCGATCAATGCATTTTCTTTTAATTTCCTGGAGGTATTCTAAAGATTGTCTCCTATTTCCTTCTCAAGTTGCAGGTGAATTGACCTTCTGGGTGGAATAATTCTCTTTGTAGCTATTTGTATTTCTTTGTCTCCCTTTGTTTCTCATTAGCTTAAGGAGTTTTGGGAGGCATAAGAAATCACTATGTATTTCCTAAATGTCAGTAAAGAGATTTTACATTTTACCCTAATGAATCAGTGAACATTTGAACATTTCACTTTTATCTAACTTAGCCCCAGTATACCTGGGAAAGGGCACGCAAGTTATCATTGAAACCTGAGGCCTTTAAACCTATATTTCTGTAAAGACATTTAAGGAACAGGTAGAATCAAGGAAAAGAGGATGGTGGGAAACAGCCACAACAAAGGAAGTTTATTTTATGAGAATTAGTGATACTAGATTTGCTTTATTAAAATAAAAATGAAACAAAACTAATTACTTGTATAACAGAACACAAAATAATATTGCTTCATTTTCTGAAACATTTGTCATATATCTTGATTTTTTTTCTATACTCAACATCATTAACATTTAAAACTGTCAGCAAATTAAAAGCAAGCCCTTTTGAGCATGTTAATTTACAAGTCAATTAACAAAACAAAGTTAGATGCAAGTGGCAGTATGTTTAGTTAAGTTTCAATTCCATTAAAATTGATTTTTAAAATAAATCCCTCAGGCTCCATCTTAGAATATACACACTCAGCCCGGTAAGGTCTCTCTGAAATTTGATATGAATCAGCAAATTAAAAAAATTAGGAAGCAAATAGCTTGGTTTTACATAGTTCAAGACATTTTTTTTGTATCTCAAGCAAAAAATAAAATAAAACAGCTGAGCTTAAAATTTGGCAGGCACTCAATCCTTAATCTAGAACATTTACTATATTTAAAACATAAATTAAATTTCTTGCATCTGGATACATTATGAGGAACTGGTTAGAATCCTAATGTAACTTCTCTGGGAACAAATGAGTCCCCAACCAACTAAATCAGCCAAATGATTTTTTTTCCCATAGGTTTATATTTGTTACTAAGACAAACAAGCATTTTCGAAGTGTAGCATATTATTTTTTCTGTACATTTTTCCTCTGACTTCTTACTCTTGCCTACACAGCACATGCATAAGCACTAAAGTTCTCTCATAAAAAGCATTATCTTTATCTGAAAAGTGATCTACTGGTATATGCACAAAGGCAAATATCAGCATCCACCCTAGAACCTAAGACACATTCTCTGAAAGGAAACATTAATTAGTATACAACGATGAACTAGAAAGAGGACCAGGTAAAGCACGGTAAGCAAGTTCAAGGCCAGTGTTCCACTAACTAGCTAAAATACAGTTTCTTCTGTATATCTCTGGAATTGGAATGGAATTTACTTTTCCAAACATTCAACAAGTATTTGTGTGTGTGTGTGTGTGTGTGTGTGTGTGTGTGTATCCAACTGCACAAAGAGGCTATCCCCATTCTTAAACAAATAGACTATAGGTATAAAATATATCTTAAAAAATCAAGATACTATTTTTTTCCAATTATATTCACAATTAAAAGTAAAATATTTTATAAAGTAGTGTTCAGATAAATGGCTACATTTAAGCAGTGATTGTGAAAATATAAATAGTCGCTTGTTGGGTAATTGATGAATAAAACATGTTAGAATATAGTTAGAAGTATAACATGATTCCAGTTATAGCAATACATTGGTAGAGTAATGGTTGATATGTTTAACGATAGAGCTGCAGAGATGTCCACAGAGGGCATATATATATGTGATGCAGGAAAATTGTGAACAAGTACAACCATAAGGGATCGATTCAGAAAAATCATAAGAATACACAATAAACTAGCTTTAAAACATAAAAAACTTGCTTTTCCAAACTTCTTTAGCAACTGTATTTTTCCCCACAATGAAATTTAGTATAGTACTCAATTCTCTCATTAAGGAATAAGGCAATCAAAGATGTTACTTCATTTTTTCCACCATAAATAGTATCCCATGAAGTACTCTATGGAACCTAGAGCCACCCTGGATCACTTTTGGAGAATCGCTGTTACAGAACACTAATTAGTAAGTTTCAATGTTGTGGCTAAGTAATATGTAAAACACAAGTAACAAAAGACATAAACATAAATATTTATAGAAAAAAAACCTGAATACTTGTACATATGCTAGAAATAGTAATAGTAATTATCCCTTAGAGCTGACTTTCCTCTTTTTTTCAACAAGTATTTACATTCAATTTTTTCTCAATTGTCACTTTCTTAGGTCGGCCTTCCCAAATATGCCTGTTTAAAATTGCACGGTCAATATTTCTGATCCCTGTTAATCGGTTTTACGTTCTTATTTTTCCTATAACACTTTATCTCACTTGTTTATTTTATTTTATTTATTTATTTTTATTAAAGTTTATTGGGGTGACAATTGTTAGCAAAGTTACATAGGTTTCAGGTGTACAATTCTGTAATACATCATCTATATATCACATTGTGTGTTCACCACCCAGTCAGTTCTCCTTCCATCACCATATATTTGATCCCCTTTACCCTCATCTACCACTCCCCTCCCCGTTTACCCTCTGGTAACCACTAAACTATTGTCTGTGTGTATGAGTTTTGTTTCTTCATTTGTTTTTTTTGTTCTTTTGTTGTTTTTAGTTTTATATACCACATATCAGTGAAATCATATGTTTCTCAACTTTTTCTGACTTATTTTACATATGACTTGCTTATTTTATTGTTTTTCTCCAAACTAATAGAATGTAAACCCCATAGGGAAGATATGTGTTTTGTTCACTGATGTATTTTGCTTGCTTAGCAGTACCTAGCACATAGTAATTCCTCAGTTAATTAATTACTAAATGAAAGTTTATTTACATTTGTAAATTTTCTTCTGTGATATTTTAAAGCATTTTTTTTCTTTAAAATATTTTTCTTTGGAATTAATAAGAATACTCTGGCTCTGGGAAATTTGGCTAGCTAGGAAGCCAAGATATAGCAAATAACATCTAAACACCATAACAGCATCACAGAATAACTTCAGAGTTTATTGCATATATAAGAGAAATCTAGAATTTATAATTTGACTATTATTTTACTCTTAGATGAAAATCATTATAAATCTTTTCTAATATGTTTAGGAACTGTGAAATAAAATTGCATAGCTATGTAAGAAATATAATTGTAAGACACTGATCTCAAGATCATCATAAAGTAATAGTAAAAATTTTCACTGATGATAAAAAAATACATTTTAAAAGTCAGCCACAGATAAAGTTATCATTTTCAATATTTAGGGTGGCTATATGGCTAAATTTGTACATTAAAGTCCCAAAGACATGAATCTGTTGAAAAGCATTAGCATCTATTCTAATAGTTACATTAAGAAAACTGTGTGTAGAAATATAACCATTTCAGGTTGAGGCAAAGAAAGTTGTAAGAGATTATCACTTCTACTCAAGCTATGAGAAAATACTTAGTAAACATTTTAAAAACAATTTGGAGCTGTAGATGAAAACAGTCTAAATGAACTAAATTCTAAAAAAGTACAAATTTTTGGGCCAGCCGAGTAGCACAGTGGTTAAGAGCTGGCTTGGGATGCCAGAGGGCCTGGTTCATATCCCACATATGAAGGCCAGTGACACTGCCCTCTACAGCTAAGATGCCGAACAACAACTCAACCTGGAGCTGGGCTGCCTTTAGTCACCAGCAACAGTGTAGACTGCAGCCCCTGCTGCAGTGGGTTGCCATGGGCTACCATGTGTGGCCAGCAGCCAGTGTGAGCGGCCAGCAGCCGCTGTGAGCAGCTGACCAGAACCTGGCGACTGATCTGCCTCACCCAGGAAGAGCACAATGATGGTGCCAACTTGGGCCAGTGAAGCAACGTCCTCCACAACTAGACTGAAGAACAAAAGGACAGCAACTTGTCTGTTCCCCTTCCCCCAATTCCCCAGTGCTGTTCCCATCCCCCAATTCCCCAATAAAAATCTTAAAAAAAAAAAAAAAGTAAACATTTTCCTAGGTGAGAAAAGACCAATAATCTCTTTTCCCCTGGAGGCATGATAGGAAGTAAAGTAAATCTGACGGGAGCTATTACAGGAGTAAGAAAAAAAGACAACTAAAACTTTTATTTTAGTAACTTTTTTATTTTGATAGATTTTCCAATTTATGTTAAAGTTGCAAGGATAGTACAAAGAGATTCTATATCCTGTTTTCCCAGGTTGATCATTTGTTTATATTTTGCTCCATTTGCTTCATCATCTGCCCTCTAGCTGATCAATTCATTGATCTGTCAATACATATTTTTTCTTGAACTATTTTAGAGTAAGTTTAGACACTTAGCTTACATGTTTTGGTGTGTACTTCTTAAGGGTATGAACAGTCTCTTAAATAATCACAGTAGAGTTATCAAAATCAGAAAATTTGACATTGATAAAGTTCTATTCAAATTTTGTAAGTTATCCCAATAATATTGTTTATAGGTTTTTTTTTATCTATATGCATTGCCTTTAGTTGTCATGTCTCTTTAGTCTTCTTTTAATTAATTCATTTTTTTTTAGATGAGCCATCCTGCCATGTGTTGGCAGCTCAGCTCGGGCTGGGAATCGAACCGGCGACCCTGTTGCTCAGAGCTCACATCCTTGAGTGAGCTCTTAACCAACTGAGTCTTTATTCTTCTTTATTCTAGAATAGTTTCTCTGCTTCTCTTTGTATTTCTTGGCCTTAATACACACACACACACACACACACACACACACACACACACACTTTTTTTAAGAATACAGACCAACTTTTTGTTAGTTTGTTTTGCATAGTGTCTCTTTATTTGGCTTTGTCTGATATTTCCTCATCATTAGAATCAGGATAAACAATTTTTAAGAACACACCATACCGGAAATCAAAATATTGGTTATGTTAGCAGCAGTCATTAGTTACCAGCTGTGTTTCAGTGAACCTGGAGATCAAAACGACAGGTTGGATTCTGGAAAAGCCCGGAAGCAGAGACCCAAGTCCTTTCCAACCTTTCTTTTCCACTGGGTTTTCATGGAGACATGGTGGTACACAGAGCAGGGCTGGAAGGCAGAGAAACCTCTCCGAATCTAGTGGTGATTAGATTCCAAGCCCTTTGGTAAGGAGGTAATTGATGCCACCTTTAAACTATTTGAAGCCAGTGGTGTACTGACATTAACTAAAAGTACGGCATAGGCACACCCAAGCGGAACTCTAGATTGAATCAAAAATAAAATCTTCATACATGAGGCCTTACCGAAAAGGTAATCCTTTCATGGGAGTAAACACTCCTCTTCAGTTCTTTC
>NW_017731720.1:1354669-1364517 GCF_001890085.2 Hipposideros armiger
ATCAAATATATGGTGATGGAAGGAGAACTGACTCTGGGTGGTGAACACACAATGTGATATATAGATGATGTATTACAGAATTGTACACCTGAAACCTATGAACTTTACTAACAATTATCACCCCAATAAACATTAATTAAAAAAACCCCAGAAAAACAAACTATTATGATAGAATTGAAACAAACTATTATTATAGAGTTGAAAGAGTGAACATTTACAATTATTCATCAAAAAGCCAACCTTAAGAAAGATTTGTAGGCAATGCTATAAAATATCCATATTGAAAAAATAGAACATTGGAAAATATATGATTATAACAAACTGATTAAAATACATAAGTGTATTTTCTGTTTAAGCTCTTTTAAATGCACAGATATTCAATATAACACTTTTGAACATTGTTGAGATTTACACAGATATATGCTTTAATTTACACAAATATATTTTATAGAAATTGATTTTATTTTTAAAAATATTATGAATAGGCATTTTTATGTAAACACCAATATGATAAAACCAACATTTATGTCACTCAGTAAATATTTTAAATTATATTAACAGTCTTAAAATTTTATCACCATCTCTTACTCTCGTATAAGTCCTAGTTTGGATGATAAATATAAAGTCAACTTTAGTTAAGATATATGCATCTTTTATAGAAAATAAACTCTTGCATAAAGGAAAGAAAAACTGTTACCAGCAAAACTTACCTACATGTTAGGAAATAGAGCTTTAGTCAGAGATTTGGAGCAAACAAACCCCCTAAAGAACATTTAACCTACTGAGCTCAATGTCTCCACCTATGAAATAATAGAATGGCACTGATTATTAAAGAATCATTTAGCTTAACATTGTATAGTGCTGTGGTGTTCAGAGCAGCTAATAGCCAATAACCACAAATATTTGAACAAGCTATACACAAAATGCGCAGTTTCTTTCCCATGGTAACATCAACTATTTCAACCATTTTTAAGAAATAAGGATCATAATATTTTTTTCTTAAAATGAAGCATCAAATGAAAATGCAATATGCAAATAACTTCTGGTCCAGTGTCTCCTACATCAGATCAAATTGTAAATCATAATTTTTTTAACTCAAACGTTAGGGATGAGATTGAAAGATAATTGGTCACAACATAAGAAATAGACAGTTTAATGAATAAAAAGGAATATTTGGAAAAGAAAAAAAAAGAAATCCGTAACAGTGGTCAGGGGTGATGAGAAACACTGCTGCAGTAATTACTCCTGGCTAAAAATAAATAGATGATGGTCCACAAGGTAACACTGACAAGCAATGGTTGAAACCATGAAAGGAGGAAAACCTTCATCTGCAGCAGTTGCTGCAACTTAAAGTCTTATATACATATAAACACTTAGAGGTATAGCTGCGATGTGAACAGTGGGGCCAAAAGGAAGTAGCATCGCAAATCAAGTCAAGGTAGGGTGCATATGTTGCATCCAATATTTTAATCTTCCTGCTTCTATGAATAACTTCCTGGTATCGTCTTTGATTGCAAACACTATAGTGATGATTTATCAGCCCCATTACCTGATACAATCTATCACTGTGGTAGCTAAACAAATTACTTTTCACAACTGATTGCCAGAATCTTAGTGCACAAGTCATATTCTATATCTGATACCTGAATTCCTATTCAGTCAAGATCCTTTTAAAGGAAAAGTGGGAGACTTTTTCCCTCTTCTCATAATTAAATTAAGCTTAGATTCTAACTGAAGTCATGGCTCTGTGATAACGATCTTAAAACTTCTAATATTAATATAAGAATTATTAGATACTTTCTTAAGGATAATATAATGGTGAAAAGGTTTGGCATCCAAATGAAAGAGAACTTATAATTAGCTAATTTTTTTTCTCAAGTCTTTGCTAAAACTGCAGTACATGTTCCTGAAACTATGATTGCTTAGATTCTAAATTAAGATGATCAGTAAATAATTAAGAACAATATGGTCAGTAATAGGTCTAATATATGACAAATGCAATACCAGAAAGCTTAATGCAGAGTAATGAGCTGAGGAAAAAATGTAAAAGAACTCTTCTTTTAATGGTTCAGAATTATGCTAAACTAACCCAAATTTATACTTTGGAAAGAATACAAGATAACAGGAATGTGAGGAGCATAAAATGAAAGTTTGAAAGCATAATAAGACAGGTACAGAAAGGTAAGCCAAGCCACAGGCTCTTGAAAAATGAGTAACTTTTTAAAGCAGCCTTCATGTCATGGACATTGAGATCTTGTCATTCAGGTGCCCCGAATCAAACTGTGGTCTTCATGGCTGCTATAAATCTCAGTGTCCAAACTGAGAATATATTCATTCATATTTTATCACTACAACAAATAAAGTAAACCATCGACTATACTGTCATCCAGTCATTTTTGTGGTTTACAATTAGCTGCCAAGTTACTGAATTGGTTGTTACAGAAGATTGGTAGTTTCTGGTCTAAGAAGCTATGGGTCATAAGCACAGTTTATCCATGCTTTCTTTCAATTTCTAGGTAAAAATGATCTCAGTAAGACTCTTTGCCACTTCTAATTGGTGATAGGGATTGGAAGAAGTCCAAAGTTTCACCTCAGTGTGCTATAAAATCATATATTAATCTCCACACCAAACAAACAAATGAGCACATATAAAAGAAGACTCTAGCATTATCAAGTGAGCAAATCATCTCAGGGAGCTGTCTCAGTAATCTAAACACTAAATTATTTTATCATTTTCAGTCATAAAATTAAATGGTATAGCCATTCAAATATATGATTTTGAAACAATAAAGATATCAATTATTCCCCAATTAATCTCTATACTTAATGCAATTCAATGTATTTATAATCAAAATCCCAAGTTCCCAAGTATTTTTCTGTAGATAATTGATAATATGATACCAAATTTTATATACAAAGTTAAAATACTTAGAATTGCTAAACAATTTTGAAAGAGGACAAAATTAGAAAACTTACGTTACCTGATTTTAATTATTAGTAGTATAATAATTTAATTTCTACAGCTGGAAATCTACAGCCTCTGGCCCAATTCCTGCTGTGGCTTCTTTTTGTATGGCCTAAGAGTTAATAATGGTCATTGCATTTCAAAGGGTAAACAAGAAAGAATATGCAATGTGGCCTCTAAAACATAACATATTTATTATCTGCCCTATTTACAGAAAATATTTCCAACTCTTGGTATAAAACAACAGTAATCAAGACAATTTGGCACTGGCAAATGATAAACAAACACATCAAAGAACAGGATAAATATCCAAATATCAAGCCTCACATATATAAATAGATGACTTTTGACAAAGGCATTGATGTAATTCAGTGAGAAAAGTCACATATTTTCAAAAAATATTTCTTGAATATCTACATAGCTACATTTTAACCTAGCATGCTACCTCATATCACTTATTAAACTTAAGGTGAGATTGAGCTCCTGTCGCCCTGTGATTGGAAGCAAGTGTAAATAAAGGTAACTGAAAGAAGGTCACCATGTCTAAATGGGGTCAGCGGAAAGACCAAGTGGAGAGAAACGAGTGGAGCCTGAGGAGAAGAAAGACGGACCAAACCATGCACAGCGGTTCAGCCATTTTGGGCAGGATGTTTAGGAAAGCATCCATGACAAAGTGACATTTGAGAACAGCCCTGGAAGGAGCAGAGAGGGCTAGATCAAGGGAAGAACAAAACTCATAATGTGGACAAAAGCTTGTTTTATTTTAGGAAAATAAGAAAGGCATTGTGGCTTTAGTAGAAGGAGCAAGGGGTTCAGTGGTTGGGAAATTTGGACAAAAGGTAGGATCATGAACAGAGCTGTGGTTGCAGTAAGAACTTTGGATTTTATTCTAAATGTGATCTCAAGCCATTTAAAGATGCTGAGAAGAGCATCATAGTTCGATCTATATGTAAAAGGTCACTTTCTTTGCTCGTCAGAGAGTAGAGAGCATGGGAAGCAAGAGTGGGATCAAGATCTGTTACACAACAATTGCTGTCTCCAGACATGAGGAGATAAAGACAGACTACAGAGTTCTTCAGTAATTATCTATTTAGGTCAATAGTCACCACCATGCTTCCTCTAAAGTAGGTAGCCCAATTATCCCCACTTTTCATATGACGAATTAAGGTTCACTCAGTGCCACAAAACTAGGAAATCATAGAGCTGGTGACAATGGAATTTTTAATCACCTTGTTATACTGCTTCCCATAAACACACAAAGAAGTACAAATATGGGGTGCGCAGGTGTAATTTCAGAGAGAGTAGTTCCTAAACAATGAAATAAAGAATTGAATTAGAATAAAGAATAAGATCACTTATTGGGACCATTGATTTTATAATATCAAATGCATTTTTTAATATGAGTTATGAATATCCACTGTGGAAAACAAAATAAAATAAACAAGTTGACCAATTAAAGTGTGTCCTTATGATATGTCTTCACACTTTCAAAAAAGATAAAAAGAATGACAAAGTCTCTAATTGTACTGTTGCTTTCTTTAGGAAATGTATGTCAGGTAGGCACCAGAGACAGAGAGCAAGTAACTTGCAGCTTTCAATATTAATTTCAGAATGTAGACTCAGGTTTGCATTTGGGTCCTTGCTGCCTGTTGAGACTGCTGCTAGTCCATATAATAAAACATGTTACTGCAAAAAAATCATTATGATTACAGTTTCTCTATTTAAAGCCATTGTACCAATTAAATCTTATCATAGCCTTAGGGTAAGAGACACCTGTGGTTTCCCTTATAATTGCCCTTATGGTGACACTGATGTGAGGTTTCTCCCGTGGTTAACCTTTGTCAACAGTATTACTGGGCTGATTTTTCCTTTCCACAGCTCTGGCTTTTATGACATCTTCTATTTCCATGAATCTCGTCAGCCATTTCTCTTCCCGTGTCAACAATGAATGTAACTGTACCTCTTTTCTCATAAAGGAAGACACATAAAAAGGTTCAGAATTCTTTTACTTTTATTGAAGCTCAGAATGTTTATATCTTGTCTTTTCTCTCAGATTCCCAAATGAATTGTACTAATCTATTGTGATGAAATGAGAAGCAAATGAAATAAGTTTAATTTCATGAATTAAAAATGACGTGTACATTGGGGATTTTTTGGAGGTAATTTATGTTCGTTTGATAACTAAGAAAATAGAGTGGTTTCTGTATATCTACAGTTATAGAAACTTTGGCATGAGTCAGACCCAGCTCTATGATCCATATCAGAGTTTGGCATATTAACAGCCCTGGAGCCAAATTAAGCTTGTTGCCTATCTTTGTAAATAAAGTTTTATTGAAACTCATCAACACCAATTAGTTTACATGTAGTGGACTTGAGTAGCAGCATAGAGGTCAAATGACCTGCAAAGCAGAAAGTACTTACTGAGATTTTACATCACAAAAGTTATGTTGACTCCTGATCTACACAATCTCTTTTAAGAATACTTATAGAGTTGTTTGATAATAAACTAATATTTATGGATGTGAGGTAGTGAGTGCTTTCCTGGAACACAGTGGCACTCAGTTATTAGTAGCATTGATATCAATAGGCATGTGACAGAAGATGCTGACAAAAAGTACAAATATGAGCATTCAATGATCTTGTGTCACTTCTGTGGACCAGTTGCCCTCACCATCTATGTTACAAATATATTTCCTGCATCATTTTTCCAAGATTTGTTGAATCATAAACTGCTTTAAAACAATAGCATGCTATGTGCTCTATTAGCCATGCGTTAGAAATGTTATTTTATATTTAAATCAATAATGTTTTTAATTGTTGGGAACTGCTAAGGTACAGCATCAATGTGGTATTTTCTAATTAATCTTTGATATTTCATTTTATTTAATCATTACTTTGTCAATCTCACTGATTTACTGATCTCTCTAATTTTCACCTCTTTTCACAAGGCCACTACCAAAATTATCCAGACATTCTGTTCCTAAGGATAACCTACCGGTGTAATAAAATATAAACTTGCAGGGGTATCAATATACAGAGGGTGCCAAAAGATGTATACACATTTTAAGAAAGGAAAAAACTGTATTGATTGTACTACTCAATATATACCGATAACAAAAGATGAATACAAGTCACGTTTGACTTCTGCGATTACAAGAGGTGCTCAGAGTGGTTACCATCAGCATCCAGACACTTCTGATTACGGCGAATTACTGCTTGAGCATAGATAACATCTCTTAAAATGTGTATACATTTTTTTTTTGCATCCCCGGTATAATCATTCCAACTAGCAAAAGATTTATTATCAGGCAAACTTTCTAAGCATATATAAAACAAGCATTGATTTATTTAAGGGTAAATTTAAGGGTAAGTAAAAAAACATATGATTTATCTGTATCTACTATTGGGCATGAAGTAAGCTCTGGTGAACATAAAGTATGTTTGGACCCAGTGGTTTTTATTTGTTTGTTTGTTTGTTTGTTTATCATTTAGTATTAGGAGGACCTTCTCATTAATGTAAATTGAGTATCAAAAAAACATAACATACTCCTGTCAGTGGCTTGCATATGTGTGTTTGTTTGTTTATAATAGATTAGTTCTTGTTGGTTTTTTAACATCAAGAAGAAAGTTTTTCCATAGCTAGGTGTCTTCCTTATAGGAAAAGAGCTGATGCAGTCTAATATGATGACTCCATTTTCCTACCACTGTCTTTGGTTTGAGATCCTGTCACATTTTTAAGGCAAAGAAGGCAATTTTTTTTCTATAAAAAAGGGCCAGAAAGTAAATATTTTTTCTTTTAAGCCATTAGCAATCTCTGTCTCATATTTTTTTTCTTTCTACTCCCCTTTGCAGGTATAAAAATTATTTTTATTTCGTGGGCTATACAAAAATAAGCTCTAAGCCAGTTTTGGACCATGGGCTTTCGTTTGGTTTGCTGACCTGTTTTAATGAGCTATCCTTGTTCTAGTGAAACATTTTGTAGAGGACAGTGAATGACGCAAGCTCCCATGAGCAGTTAAGCAGGTATACTGGTGCAGACTCCCTGGCTTTTTCAGTGCTCACTTTTTTGCTTTACTTGTTATGTTGCCATGTAATAGCAGAACAACAATATACATGAGCTTGTAGACTGAGCCTCAAAATACGTGCCCAGGTCTGTATAGATGTGCCAAGTGAGTACCTACGTCACATGATTTGGAGGACAGCAAGTGGCTAGCCTGCATTAAATAAATTAGAAATCTATAATAACATATTAATCGTTAATAAATGAACTAGTTTCTGCATGGCTTATTCCTTACAAAATGTAAAAGTCCAGATGCAGTAGCCAAAATAATCTAACCTGAATAAGCTTGACAAACATCTTCTAATGAGGTAAAAAGCAGAGAAAAGAGTTTTGAGGAATGGAGTAAAAGATGGATGTTTTGTAAAAGAATATTTGGAGCACTGGAGTGAGAGTTCCTTGTAATCTTAGAAATGCCTACCTAACTGACATAAGTTTGGGGGCTCCTAAGAACCCTGGAGAGTTGATCAAAGCCCTTGCTATCTCAGCAGGAACACTATCACAGGAGAGGAAGGAGCTAAGCAGAACAAGAACAAGGCTCATATGACCAGAAAATCAACTTTGCTGAAGATGGACATGCAAACAATTTGTTGAACTTCTTTTATATTTTTCTAGAAAACACTATTTTTAATTTAATTTATTTTATACCTCAAACTTTCCCCAATTTGAGATTTTTGGTTAGAAACAAAATATTTCAAAATTACCAAAATCTCCTTTTAGGCGCACATAAGTAAAAACCAACCAATCAAACGAACAAAGCATATCTTTTTTTGTTACATAAAAATCAAAGATACTGGATCTATGCCAAAAATGGTGACAGAATTAGAACTTATAGAATTTTGTCATAGAAAAATTATTTTTCTAAGCACTACCCTCTACTTTTCGTTACTTAATGTAATTCCAGGCCTGAATCAATCCTAATATGAGTTCTGTGAGCAAGGCTTTAAGGATATCTGAGGAAACTGTGAGGTCTTATTTTGTAATGCCTTACAACCCTGAAAACAGCAGTAACAATGACATTAATAAGAATTATTTCAACATATTTTATTTCCTCACCCTCTTTTTATGGTGAATGTTTTTCAAATTGACATGAGTTTTGTTATAAAGATAAGTGAGAGTCAGGTGTTCAAGGCCAAAAGGAATGCTGCTTTGGTCAGGTAAGAAGGGAATTGTTTTGACTTTGCTGCAAGCAGGCAATTAAGGGATGATGAATTAGAATCCCCTCAAAGCGGGAACCCTATTACTCTCAGACATGTCATGCACTCTGAAGTGTAAAATGCCTGATCATAAATAATAATGTCACTAATTGTGGAAAAAAAAAAAAAGAAACCTGAAAACAAATACTCCTGCTATACATAAGTGGTATCATTGATTGAAAAAAATGAACTCCTCTCAAATTTTCTCACTGTGGTCATAAACATATAATTTTACTCCTTAGGCACTGAAATACAAGTTAAGGGACATGACATGATACTAGGACAGTATTTGTTGCTTTATCCAAAGACTTAGAGTCCAAATGGCCTTATCATCTGAACTATAGATCAAAGTAACTTACTGAAAAATCAAATTGACTGCACTACTCTTTGAGTTAAAATCTATAAAAGCCTAGTTGAAGTTGGTACAAGTGTGATATGAATATGGTTATTATAGGATTTGATATTCATTATGATTCTAAGTAGCTCTAAGTATATATATGTATACATATATATATATATATATATATATACATATATATATTATATATATATGCAGGTCATAAATATTGACTAAATCAATAAAATGAATAATTAACATTTGTAATAGATACAAGTTTTAAAAAATTGATAATTTTGTTCAAGTTGCTAGAATTCATGAAAATATTTTTGAGACATTGCAGCCACATTTTTGTCAAGTGATAATGTAAATTTAATAAAAAACATTCATTAAATTTTAATATTTATTCACATAGTATAACCTTTGAAATTAGTTCCTTACCAAATTTATGTCATTGTATTCACAAATAATATTTTTTAACTACCTACACTGATAGTCTTCAATAGAAATTCTGCAAAGTTTGCATTTACCAACTTAAAACTCCAGTAATGTTTTAAAAACAATATTTTTTCAGCTTTATTGAGATCTAACTGACATATAACTTTGTGTAAGTTTAAGATGAACATGTTGGCCTGTTATACTTATATATTGCAAAATTAACACCATAGTGTTAGCTAACATCTCCAACATCATATCCCCACAGAAAGACTAATCTCAATTAAAAATAAATAAATAAGCTCCACCACTGGTGATTTGAGAAAATTAATTTGTTTTCTATCTTGATGAAAATATTGCTCTTTTTATGTCATCACACAATAATTTTACAATAATAATGTCAACAACTTTTGAGAGTCAAAAACTTTTGTTTTCTGCAGACTTGATATTTTCCTTTCCAGTGGGAAGTTGAGGAAAAGCACCTTTCTATCATCCCTCTATCCCATAAACAATGTAAAGCTTTTGTGTTTTAAACAATCACATTTAATCTTCAGGATAACAATGCTAAGCATGTATTATTCTCTGTATTTTAGAGATGAGAAGTTGAGTCTGATTTGCCTTCAATAACTAGCCAAGTTCATTAGGTAAGTAGTGACAGACCTTAGATGCCAGCCATTTCTAGCTGTCTCAAAAGTCTGTAATTTTTAAACTGGCTTACACTAGTCAGATATTCAAACAACCAGTCAGGGTTACTTTTCCTTTATACATATTCTTATACTTGAGACTTTTACTTTTTGTATTTACCACTCTTTCTTCCTCCCTCCCTTCCATCCTTCCTTCCTTCCTTCCTTCCTTCCT